>NW_025727958.1:0-220625 GCF_021461385.2 Schistocerca piceifrons
CTGACCCGTCTTACTGTCTATGTTTTGAACCATTCCTGTGACACTAGTTATAGATTCCGATGCTTCACTTCAGGTTTGCTGTATCCCTCTGACCTTCCTATTGACGATAAAACACATAAATTGCATCGGAATTAAATACAAAAGGCACAATGGCGACTTAAGTACAAGAAGACTGACTCTTCTTACTGTCTATGATTTGAACCCTTCCTGCGACACTAGTTATAGATTTCGATGATTCACTTCAGGTTTACTGTTTCCTTGGACCTTCCTATTGACGATGAAACGCAGAAATTGCATCGGAATTAAATAGAGAAGGCACAATGCCGACTTACGTACAAGAAGACAGACTCTTCTTACTGACTATGTTTGGAACCATTCCTGTGACACTAGTTATAGATTCAGATGCTTCACTTCAGGTTTATTGTATCACTCTGACCCTCTTATTGACGATTAAACACAGATATTGCATCGGAATTAAATAGAAAAGGCACAATGCCGACTTAAGTACAAGAGGACTGACTCTTCTTACTGAATATGTTTTGAAACATTCCTGTGACACTAGTTATACATTCCGATGCTCCACTTCAGGTTTACTGTATCGCTCTGACCTTCTTACTGACGATGTAACACAGATATTGCATCGGAATTAAATAGAAAAGGCAAAATGCCGACTTAAGTACAAGAATACTGACTCTTCTTACTGTCTATGGTTTGAACCAATCCTGTGACACTAGTTATAGATTCCGATGCTTCACTTCAGGTTTACTGTATCCATCTGACCTTCTTATTGACGATGAATTTCAGAAATTGCATCCGAATTAAATAGAAAAGCCACAATGCCGACTTAAGAACAAGAAGACTGACTCTTCTTACTGTCTATGTTTTGAACCATTCCTGTGACGCTAGTTACAGATTCCGATGCTTCACTTCAGGTTTACTGTATCCCTCTGACCATCTTAATGACGATGAAACACAGAAATTGCATCGGAATTAAATACAAAAGGCACAATGTCGACTTAAGTACAAGAAGACTGACTCTTCTTACTGACTATGTTTTGAACCATTCCTGTGACACTAGTTATAGATTCCGATGATTCACTTCAGGTTTAGTGTAACCCTTGGACCATCTTATTGACGATGAAACACAGAAATTGCATCGGAATTAAATAGAAAAGGCACAATGCCGACTTAAGTACAAGAAGACTGACTCTTCTTACTGAATATGTTTGGAACCATTCCTGTGACACTAGTTACAGATTCCGATGCTTCACTTCAGGTTTACTGTATCCCTCTGACCTTCTTACAGACGATGAAACACAGAAATTGCATCGCAATTAAATAGAAACGGCACAATGCCGACTTCAGTACAAGCAGACTGACTCTTCTTTCTGACTATGTTTTGAACCATTCCTGTGACACTAGTTACAGATTCCGATGCTTCACTTCAGGTTTACTGTATCCCTCTGACCTTCTTACAGACGATGAAACACAGAAATTGCATCGCAATTAAATAGAAACGGCACAATGCCGACTTAAGTACAAGAAGACTGACTCTTCTTTCTGACTATGTTTTGAACCATTCCTGTGACGCTAGTTACAGATTCCGATGCTTCACTTCAGGTTTACTGTATCCCTCTGACCATCGAAATGACGATGAAACACAGAAATTGCATCGGAATTAAATACAAAAGGCACAATGTCGACTTAAGTACATGTAGACTAACTCCTCCTACTGTCTATGTTTTGAAACATTCGTGTGACCTTTGTTATAGATTCCGATGCTTCACTTCAGGTTTACTGTATCCCTCTGACCTTCTAATTGACGATGAAACACAGAAATTGCATCGGAATTAAATACAAAAGGCACAATGCCGACTTGAGTACAAGAAGACTGACTCTTCTTACTGTCTATGTTTGAACCATTCCTGTGACACTAGTTATAGATTCCGATGCTTCACTTCAGGTTTACTGTATCCCTCTGACCTTCTTATTGACGATGAAGCACAGAAATTGCATCGGAATTAAATACAAAAGGCACAATGCCTACTTGCGTACATGTAGACTGACTCTTCCTACTGTCTATGTTTTGAACCAGTCCAGTGGCACTAGTTATAAATTCCGATGCAGCACTTCAGGTTTACTGTATCCCTCTGACCTTCTTATTCACGATGAAACACAGATATTGGATCGGAATGAAATAGAAAGGGCACTATGCTGACATAAGTACAAGAAGACTGACTCTTCTTACTGACTATGATTTGAACCATTCCTGTGACACTAGTTATAGATTCCGATGCTTCACTCCAGGTTTACTGTATCCCTTTGACCTTCTGGTTGACGATGAAACACAGAAATTGCATCGGAATTAAATAGAAAAGGCACAATGCCGACTTAAGTACAAGAAGACTGACTCTTCTTACTGTCTGTATTTTGAACCATTCCTGTGACGCTAGTTACAGATTCCGATGCTTCACTACAGGTTTACTGTTTACCTCTGACCTTGTTATTGCCGTTGAAACACAGAAATTGCATCGGAATTAAATAGGAAAGGCACAATGCCGACTTAAGTACAAGAAGAGTGACATTCTTACTGACTACGTTTTCAACCACTCCTGTGACACTAGTTATAGGTTACGATGCTTCACTTCAGGTTTACTGTATCCCTCTGACCTTCTTATTGACGATGAGACACAGACATTGCATCGGAATTAAATACAAAAGGCACAATGCCGACTTACGTACATGTAGTCTGACTCTTCCTACTGTCTATGATTTGAAACATTACTGTGACACTAGTTGGAGATTCCGATGCTTCATTTCAGGGTTACTGTAGCCCTTGGACCTTCTTATTGACGATGAAACACAGAAAGTGCATCGGAATTAAATAGAATAGCACAATGCTGACTTAAGTACAAGAAGACTGACTCTTCTACTTTCTATGTTTTGAACCTTTCCTGTGACACTAGTTATAGATTCCGATTCTTCACTTCAGGTTTACTGTATCCCTCTGACCTTCTAATTGACTAAGAAACACAGAAATTGTATCGGAATCAAATACAAAAGGCACAATGCCGACTTAAGTACATGTAGACTAACTCCTCCTACTGTCTATGTTTTGAAACATTCGTGTGACCTTAGTTATAGATTCCGATGCTTCATTTCAGGTTTACTGTATCCCTTGTACCTTCTTATTGACGATGAAACACAGAAACTGCGTCGAAATTAAATAGAAAAGGCACAATGCCGACTTAAGTACAAGAAGACTGACTCTTCCTACTGTCTATGCTTTGAACCATTCCTGTGACACTAGTTATAGATTCCGATGCTTCACTTCAGGATTACTGTATCCCTCTGACCTTCTTATATACGATGAATCACAGAAATTGCATCGTAATTAAATAGAAACGGCACAATGCCGACTTAAGTACAAAAAGACTGACTCTTCTTACTGATTGTTTTGAACCATTCCTGTGACACTAGTTATAGATTTCGATGATTCACTTCAGGTTTACTGTAGCCCTTGGACCTTCGTATTGACGAAGAAACAGAAATTGCATCGGAATTAAATAGAAAAGGCACAATGCCGACTTAAGTACAAGAAGACTGACTCTTCTTACTGACTATGTTTGGAACCATTCCTGTGGCACTTGTTATAGATTCCGATGCATCACTTAAGGTTTATTGTATCACTCTGACCCTCTTATTGACGATTAAACACAGATATTGCATCGGAATTAAATAGAAAAGGCACAATGCCGACTTAAGTACAGGAAGACTGACTCTTCTTACTGAATATGTTTTCAACCTTTCCTGTGATACTAGCTATAGATTGCGATGCTTCACTTCAGGTTTACTGTATCCCTCTGACCTTCTTACTGACGATGAAACACAGAAATTGCATGGGAACTAAATAGAAGAGGCACAATGCCGACTTAAGTACAAGAATACTGACTCTTCTTACTGTCTATGGTTTGAACCATTCCTGTGACACTAGTTATAGATTCCGATGCGTCACTTCAGGTTTACTCTATCCCTTGGACCTTGTTATTGACGATGAAACACAGAAATTGCATCGGAATTAAATAGAAAAGGCACAATGCCGTCTTAAATACAAGAAGACTGTCTCATCTTAATGTCTATGCTTTGAACCATTCCTGTGACGCTAGTTACAGATTCAGATGCTTCACTTCAGGTTTACTGTATCCCTCTGACCATCTTAATGACGATGAAACACAGAAATTGCATCGGAATTAAATAGAAAAGGCACAATGCCGACTTAAGTACAAGAAGACTGACTCTTCCTACTGTCTGTGCTTTGAACCAATCCTGTGACACTAGCTGTAGATTCCGATGCTTCACTTCAGGTTTACTGTATCCCTCTGACCTTCTTATTGACGATAAAACCCAGAAATTGCATCGGTATTAAATACAAAAGGCACAATGCCGACTTAGGTACAAGAAGACTGACTCTTCTTACTGTCTATGATTTGGACCATTCCTGCGACACTAGTTATACATTTCGATGATTCACTTCAGGTTTACTGTTTCCTTGGACCTTCGAATTGACGATGAAACACAGAAATTGCATCGGAATGAAATAGAAAAGGCACAATGCCGACTTAAGTTCAAGAAGACTCACTCTTCTTACTGACTATGTTTGGAACCATTCCTGTGACACTAGTTATAGATTCCGATGCTTCACTTCAGGTTTATTGTATCACTCTGACCCTCTTATTGACGATTAAACACAGATATTGCATCGGAATTAAATAGAAAAGGCACAATGCCGACTTAAGTACAAGAGGACTGACTCTTCTTACTGAATATGTTTTGAACCATTCCTGTGACACTAGTTATAGATTCCGATGCTCCACTTCAGGTTTACTGTATCGCTCTGACCTTCTTACTGACGATGTAACACAGATATTGCATCGGAATTAAATAGAAAAGGCAAAATGCCGACTTAAGTACAAGAATTCTGACTCTTCTTACTGTCTATGGTTTGAACCAATCCTGTGACACTAGTTATAGATTCCGATGCTTCACTTCAGGTTTACTGTATCCATCTGACCTTCTTATTGACGATGAATTTCAGAAATTGCATCCGAATTAAATAGAAAAGGCACAATGCCGACTTAAGTACAAGAAGACTGACTCTTCTTACTGTCTATGTTTTGAACCATTCCTGTGACGCTAGTTACAGATTCCGATGCTTCACTTCAGGTTTACTGTATCCCTCTGACCATCTTAATGACGATGAAACACAGAAATTGCATCGGAATTAAATACAAAAGGCACAATGTCGACTTAAGTACAAGAAGACTGACTCTTCTTACTGACTATGTTTTGAACCATTCCTGTGACACTAGTTATAGATTCCGATGATTCACTTCAGGTTTAGTGTAACCCTTGGACCATCTTATTGACGATGAAACACAGAAATTGCATCGGAATTAAATAGAAAAGGCACAATGCCGACTTAAGTACAAGAAGACTGACTCTTCTTATTGACTATGTTTGGAACCATTCCTGTGACACTAGTTACAGATTCCGATGCTTCACTTCAGGTTTACTGTATCCCTCTGACCTTCTTACAGACGATGAAACACAGAAATTGCATCGCAATTAAATAGAAACGGCACAATGCCGACTTAAGTACAAGAAGACTGACTCTTCTTTCTGACTATGTTTTGAACCATTCCTGTGACACTAGTTACAGATTCCGATGCTTCACTTCAGGTTTACTGTATCCCTCTGACCTTCTTACAGACGATGAAACACAGAAATTGCATCGCAATTAAATAGAAACGGCACAATGCCGACTTAAGTACAAGAAGACTGACTCTTCTTTCTGACTATGTTTTGAACCATTCCTGTGACGCTAGTTACAGATTCCGATGCTTCACTTCAGGTTTACTGTATCCCTCTGACCATCGTAATGACGATGAAACACAGAAATTGCATCGGAATTAAATACAAAAGGCACAATGTCGACTTAAGTACATGTAGACTAACTCCTCCTACTGTCTATGTTTTGAAACATTCGTGTGACCTTAGTTATAGATTCCGATGCTTCACTTCAGGTTTACTGTATCCCTCTGACCTTCTAATTGACGATGAAACACAGAAATTGCATCGGAATTAAATACAAAAGGCACAATGCCGACTTGAGTACAAGAAGACTGACTCTTCTTACTGTCTATGTTTGAACCATTCCTGTGACACTAGTTATAGATTCCGATGCTTCACTTCAGGTTTACTGTATCCCTCTGACCTTCTTATTGACGATGAAGCACAGAAATTGCATCGGAATTAAATACAAAAGGCACAATGCCTACTTGCGTACATGTAGACTGACTCTTCCTACTGTCTATGTTTTGAACCAGTCCAGTGGCACTAGTTATAAATTCCGATGCAGCACTTCAGGTTTACTGTATCCCTCTGACCTTCTTATTCACGATGAAACACAGATATTGGATCGGAATGAAATAGAAAGGGCGCTATGCTGACATAAGTACAAGAAGACTGACTCTTCTTACTGACTATGATTTGAACCATTCCTGTGACACTAGTTATAGATTCCGATGCTTCACTTCAGGTTTACTGTATCCCTCTGACCTTCTAATTGACGATGAAACACAGAAATTGCATCGGAATTAAATAGAAAAGGCACAATGCCGACTTAAGTACAAGAAGACTGACTCTTCTTACTGTCTGTATTTTGAACCATTCCTGTGACGCTAGTTACAGATTCCGATGCTTCACTACAGGTTTACTGTTTACCTCTGACCTTGTTATTGCCGTTGAAACACAGACATTGCATCGGAATTAAATACAAAAGGCACAATGCCGACTTACGTACATGTAGTCTGACTCTTCCTACTGTCTATGATTTGAAACATTACTGTGACACTAGTTGGAGATTCCGATGCTTCATTTCAGGGTTACTGTAGCCCTTGGACCTTCTTATTGACGATGAAACACAGAAAGTGCATCGGAATTAAATAGAATAGCACAATGCTGACTTAAGTACAAGAAGACTGACTCTTCTACTTTCTATGTTTTGAACCTTTCCTGTGACACTAGTTATAGATTCCGATTCTTCACTTCAGGTTTACTGTATCCCTCTGACCTTCTAATTGACTAAGAAACACAGAAATTGTATCGGAATCAAATACAAAAGGCACAATGCCGACTTAAGTACATGTAGACTAAGTCCTCCTACTGTCTATGTTTTGAAACATTCGTGTGACCTTAGTTATAGATTCCGATGCTTCATTTCAGGTTTACTGTATCCCTTGTACCTTCTTATTGACGATGAAACACAGAAACTGCGTCGAAATTAAATAGAAAAGGCACAATGCCGACTTAAGTACAAGAAGACTGACTCTTCCTACTGTCTATGCTTTGAACCATTCCTGTGACACTAGTTATAGATTCCGATGCTTCACTTCAGGATTACTGTATCCCTCTGACCTTCTTATATACGATGAATCACAGAAATTGCATCGTAATTAAATAGAAACGGCACAATGCCGACTTAAGTACAAAAAGACTGACTCTTCTTACTGATTGTTTTGAACCATTCCTGTGACACTAGTTATAGATTTCGATGATTCACTTCAGGTTTACTGTAGCCCTTGGACCTTCGTATTGACGAAGAAACAGAAATTGCATCGGAATTAAATAGAAAAGGCACAATGCCGACTTAAGTACAAGAAGACTGACTCTTCTTACTGACTATGTTTGGAACCATTCCTGTGGCACTTGTTATAGATTCCGATGCATCACTTAAGGTTTATTGTATCACTCTGACCCTCTTATTGACGATTAAACACAGATATTGCATCGGAATTAAATAGAAAAGGCACAATGCCGACTTAAGTACAGGAAGACTGACTCTTCTTACTGAATATGTTTTCAACCATTCCTGTGATACTAGCTATAGATTGCGATGCTTCACTTCAGGTTTACTGTATCCCTCTGACCTTCTTACTGACGATGAAACACAGAAATTGCATGGGAACCAAATAGAAAAGGCACAATGGCGACTTAAGTACAAGAATACTGACTCTTCTTACTGTCTATGGTTTGAACCATTCCTGTGACACTAGTTATAGATTCCGATGCGTCACTTCAGGTTTACTCTATCCCTTGGACCTTGTTATTGACGATGAAACACAGAAATTGCATCGGAATTAAATAGAAAATGCACAATGCCGTCTTAAATACAAGAAGACTGACTCATCTTAATGTCTATGCTTTGAACCATTCCTGTGACGCTAGTTACAGATTCAGATGCTTCACTTCAGGTTTACTGTATCCCTCTGACCATCTTAATGACGATGAAACACAGAAATTGCATCGGAATTAAATAGAAAAAGCACAATGCCGACTTAAGTACAAGAAGACTGACTCTTCCTACTGTCTGTGCTTTGAACCAATCCTGTGACACTAGCTGTAGATTCCGATGCTTCACTTCAGGTTTACTGTATCCCTCTGACCTTCTTATTGACGATAAAACCCAGAAATTGCATCGGTATTAAATACAAAAGGCACAATGCCGACTTAGGTACAAGAAGACTGACTCTTCTTACTGTCTATGATTTGGACCATTCCTGCGACACTAGTTATACATTTCGATGATTCACTTCAGGTTTACTGTTTCCTTGGACCGTCGAATTGACGATGAAACACAGAAATTGCATCGGAATGAAATAGAAAAGGCACAATGCCGACTTAAGTTCAAGAAGACTCACTCTTCTTACTGACTATGTTTGGAACCATTCCTGTGACACTAGTTATAGATTCCGATGCTTCACTTCACGTTTATTGTATCACTCTGAACTTCTTATAGACGATTAAACACAGATATTGCATCGGAATTAAATTGAAAAAAGCACAATGCCAACTTAAGTACAAGAGGACTGACTCTTCTTACTGAATATGTTTTGAACCATTCCTGTGACACTAGTTATAGATTCCGATGCTCCACTTCAGGTTTATTGTATCCCTCTGACCTTCTTACTGACGATGAAACACAGAAATTGCATCGGAATTAAATGGAAAAGGCACAATGCCGACTTAAGTACAAGAATACTGACTCTACTTACTGTGTATGGTTTAAACCATTCCTGTGACACTAGTTATAGATTCCGATGCTTCACTTCAGGTTTACTGTATCCCTCTGACCTTATTGATGATGAAACTCAGAAATTGCATCGGAATTAAATAGAAAAGGCACAATGCCGACTTAAGTACAAGAAGACTGACTCTTCTTACTGTCTATGCTTTGAACAATTCCCGTGACGGTAGTTACAGATTCCGATGCTTCACTTCAGGTTTACTGTATCCCTCTGACCTTCTTATTGACGATGAAACGCATTAAATTGAAAAGGGCAAAATGCCGACTTAAGTACAAGAAGACTGACTCTTCTTACTGTCTATGTTTTGAACCAATCCTGTGACACTAGTTATAGATTCCGATGCTTCACTTCAGGTTTACTGTATCCCTCTGACCTACTTATTGACGATGAAACACAGTCATTGCATCGGAATTAAATTGAAAAGGGCACAATGCCGACTTAAGTACAAGAAGACTGACTCTTTTGAACCATTCCTGTGACACTAGTTACTGATTCCGATGCTGCACTTCAGGTTTACTGTATCCCTCTGACCTTCTTATTGACGATGAAACACAGAATTTGCATCGTAATTAAATACAAAAGGCACAATGCCGAATTAAGTACAAGAAGACTGACCTTTGTTAATGTCTATGCTTTGAACAATTCCTGTGACACTAGTTATAGTTACCGATGCTTCACTTCAGGTTTACTGTATCCCTCTGACCTTCTTAGTGACTATGAAACACAGAAATTGCATCGGAATTAAATACAAAAGGCACAATGCCGACTTAAGTACAGGAAGACTGACTCTTCTTTTTGTCTATGTTTTGAACCATTACTGTGACACTAGTTATAGATTCCGATGCTTCACTTCAGGTGTACAGTATCCCTTGGACCTTCTTATTGACGACGAAACACAGAAATTGCATCGGAATTAACTACAAAAGGCACAATGCCGACTTAAGTACAAGAAGACTGACCCTTCGTACTGACTATGTTTTGAACCATTCCTGTGACACTAGTTATAGTTTCCGATGATTCACTTCATGTGTACTGTATCCCTTGGACTTTCTTATTGACAATGAAACACAGAAATTGCATCGGAATTAAATAGAAAAAGCACAATGCCGATTTAAGTACAAGAAGACTGACTCTTCCTACTGACTATATTTGGACCCATTCCTGTGACACTAGTTATAGATTCCGATGCTTCACTTCAGGTTTACTGTATCCCTCTGACCTTCTTATTGACGATGAAACACAGATATTGCATCGGAATTAAATACAAAAGGCACAATGTCGACTTAAGTACAAGAAGACTGACCTTTCTTACTCTCTATGCTTTGAACCATTCCTGTGACACTAGTTATAGATTTCAATGCTACACTTCAATTTTACTGTATCCCTCTAACCTTCTTATTGACGATGAAACACAGAAATTGCATCGGAATTAAATACAAACGGCACAATGCCGACTTACGTACAAGAAGACTGACTCTTCTTACTGACTGTTTTGAACCATTTCTGTGACACTAGTTATAGATTCCGATGCTTCACTCAGGTTTACTGTATCCCTCTGACCTTCTTATTGACGATGAAACACAGAAATTACATCGGAATTAAATACAAGTAGCACAATGCCGACTTAAGTACAAGAAGACTGACTCTTCTTACTGTCTATGTTTGAACCATTGTATCGGAATTAAATACAAAAGGCACAATGCCGACTTAAGTACAAGAAGACTGACTCTTCCTACTGTCTATCTTTTGAACCATTCCTGTGACACTAGTTATAGATTCCGATGCTTCACTTCAGTTTTACTGTATCCCTTGGACCTTCCTATTGACTATGAAACACAGAAATTGTATCGGAATTAAATACAAAAGGCACAATGCCGACTTAAGTACATGTAGACTAACTCTTCCTACTGTCTATGATTTGAAACATTCCTGTGACCTTAGTTATAGATTCCGATGCTTCATTTCAGGTTTACTGTATCCCTTGTACCTTCTTATTGACGATGCAACACAGAAAATGCATCGAAATTAAATAAAAAAGGCACAATGCCGACTTAAGTACAAGAAGACTAACTCTTCCTACTGTCTATGTTTTGAACCATTCCTGTGACACTAGTTATAGATTCCGATGCTTCACTTCAGCATTACTGTATTCCTCTGACCTTCTTATATACGATGAATCACAGAAATTGCATCGGAATTAAATAGAAAAGCACAATGCCGACTTAAGTACAAGAAGACTTACTCTTCTTACTGATTGCTTTGAACCATTCCTATGACACTAGTTATAGATTTCGATGATTCACTTCAGGTTTACTGTATTCCTTGGACCTTCGTATTGACGATGAAACACAGAAATTGCATCGGAATTAAATAGAAAAGGCACAATGCCGACTTAAGTACAAGAAGACTGACGCTTCTTACTGACTATGGTTTGAACCGTTCCTGTGACACTAGTTATAGATTCCGATGCGCCACTTCAGGTTTACTCTATCCCTTGGACCTTGTTATTGACGATGAAACACAGAAATTTCATCGGAATTAAATAGAAAAGGCACAATACCGACTTAAGTACAAGAAGACTGACTCATCTTAATGTCTATGTTTTGAACCATTCCTGTGACGCTAGTTATAGATTCCGATGCTTCACTTCAGGTTTACTGTATCCCTTTGACCATCTTGCCGACTTAAGTACAAGAAGACTGATTCTTCCTACTGTCTATGCTTTGAACCATTCCTGTGACACTAGCTGTAGATTCCGAAGCTTCACTTCAGGTTTACTGTATCCCTCTGACCTTCTTATTGACGATGAAACACAGATATTGAATCGGTATTAAATACAAAAGGCACAATGATGAGTTAAGTACAAGATGACTGACCCGTCTTACTGTCTATGTTTTGAACCATTCCTGTGACACTAGTTATAGATTCCGATGCTTCACTTCAGGTTTACTGTGTCCCTCTGACCTTGTTATTGATGATGAAACTCAGAAATTGCATCGGAATTAAATGGAAAAGGCACAATGTCGACTTAAGTACAAGAAGACTGACTCTTCTTACTGTCGATGTTTTGAACCAATCCTGTGACACTAGTTATAGTTTCCGATGCTTCACTCGTAGTTTACTGTATCCCTTGGACCTTCTTAGTGACTATGAAAAACAGAAATAGTATCGGAATTATATACATAAGGCACAATGCCGACTTAAGTACAAGAAGACTGACTCTTCTTACTGACTATGTTTTGAACCATTCCTGTGACACTAGTTAGAGATTCCGATGCTTCACTTCAGGTTTACTGTATCCCTCTGACCTTCTTGTTGACGATGAAACACAGTCATTGCATCGGAATTAAATTGAAAAGGGCAATATGCCGACGTAAGTACAAGAAGACTGACTCTTCTAACAGTCTATGTTTTGAACCATTCCTGTGACACTAGTTACAGATTCCGATGCTGCACTTCAGGTTTACTGTATCCCTTGGACCTTCTTAGTGACTATGAAACACAGAAATTGTGTCGGAATTAAATACAAAAGGCACAATGCCGACTTAATTACTAGAAGACTGACTCTTCCTGCTGTCTATGTTTTGAACCATTCCTGTGAGACTAGTTATAGATTCCGATGCTTCCCTTTAGGTTTACCGTATCCCTCTGACCTTCCTATCGACGATGAAACACAGAATTTGCATCGTAATTAAATACAAAAGACACAATGCCGACTGAAGTACAAGAAGACTGACCTTTCTTACTGTCTATGCTTTGAACCATTCCTGTGACACTAGTTACAGATTCCGATGCTGCACTTCAGGTTTACTGTATCCCTTGGACCTTCTTAGTGACTATGAATCACAGAAATTGTATCGGAATTAAATACAAAAGGCACAATGCCGACTTAAGTACAGGAGGACTGACTCTTCTTTTTGTCTATGTTTTGAACCATTACTGTGACAATAGTCACAGATTCCGATGCTTCACTTCAGGTTTACTGTTTCCCTTGGACCTTCTTATTGACGACGAAACACAGGAATTGCATCGGAATTAAATACAAAAGGCACAAAGCCGACTTAAGTACAAAAAGACTGACCCTACTTACTGTCTATGTTTTGAACCACTCCTGTGACGCTAGTTAGAGATTCCGATGCTTCACTACAGGTTTACTCTTTACCTCTGACCTTGTTATTGACGATGAAACACAGAAATTGCGTCGGAATTAAATAGAAAAGGCACAATGCCGACTTAAGTACAAGAAGACTGACTCTTCTTACTGACTATGTTTTGAACCATTCCTGTGACACTAGTTATAGATTCCGATGCTTCACTTCAGGTTTACTGTATCCCTCTGACTTTCTTATTGTCGATGAAACACAGAAATTGCATCGGAATTAAATACAAAAGGCACAATGCCTACTTACGTACATGTAGACTGACTCTTCCTACTGTCTATGTTTTGAACCAGTCCTGTGACACTTGTTACAGATTCCAATGCTGCACTTCAGGTTTACTGTATCCCTTGGACGTTCTTAGTGACTATGAAACACAGAAATTGTATCGGAATTAAATACAAAAGGCACAATGCTGACCTAAGTACATGTAGACTGACTCTACCTACTGTCTCTGTTTTGAAACATTCCTGTGACCTTAGTTTTAGATTCCGATGCTTCATTTCTGGTTTACTGTATCTATTGGACCTTCGTATTGACGATGAAACACAAAAATTGCATCGGAAATAAATACAAAAGGCACGATGCCCACTTAAGTACATGTAGAATGAATCTTCCTACTGTCTATTATTTGAACCATTCCTGTGACACTTGTTATAGATTCCGATGCCTCACTTCAGATTTACTGAATCCATCTGACCTTCTTTTTGACGATGAAACACAGAAATTGCATCGGAATTAAATACAAAAAGCACAATGCCGACTTAAGTACAAGAAGACGGACTCTTCTTACTGTCAATTTTTTGAACCATTCCTGTGACAATAGTTATAGATTCCGATGATTCACCTCAGATTTACTGTATCCCTTGGACCTTCTTATTGACGATGAAACACAGAAATTGCTTCGGAATTAGATAGAAAAGGCACAATGCCGACATAAGTACAAAAAGACTAACTCTTCGTACTGACTATGTTTTGAACCATTCCTGTGACACTAGTTATAGATTCCGATGATTCACTTCATGTGTACTGTATCCCTTGGACTTTCTTATTGACGATGAAACATAGAAATTGCATCGGAATTAAATAGAAAAGGCACAATGCCGACTTAAGTACAAGATGACTGACTCTTCTTACTGACTATGTTTGGACCCATTCCTGTGACACTAGTTATAGATTCCGATGCTTCACTTCAGGTTTACTGTATCCCCCTGACCTTCCTATACACGATGAATCACAGATATTTAATCGGAATTAAATAGAAAAGGCACAATGCCGACTTAAGTACAAGAAGACTGACCAGTCTTACTGTCTATGTTTTGAACCATTCCTGTCACACTAGTTATAGATTCCGATGCTCCACTTCAGGTTCACTGTATCATTCTGACCTTCTTACTGACGATGAAACACAGAAATTGCATCGGAATTAAATCCAAAATGCACAATGCCGACTTAAGTACAAGAAGACTGACTCTTCTTACTTACTATGTTTGGAACCTATCCTGTGACACTAGTTATAGATTCCGATACTTCATTTCACGTTTACTCTATCCCTTGGACCTTCTTATTTACGATGAAACACAGAAAGTGCAACGGAATTAAATAGAAAATGCACAATGCCGAATTAAGTACAAGAAGACTGACTGTTCCTACTGTCTATGTTTTGAACCATTCCTGTGACTCTAGTTACAGATTCCGATGCTTCACTTCAGGTTTTCTGTATCCTTCTGACCTTCTTATTGACGATGAAACACCGAAATTTCATCGGAATTAAATACAAAAGGCACATTGCCGACTTAAGTACAAGAAGACTGACTCTTCTTACTGTCTATGATTTGAACCATTCCTGCGGCACTAGTTATAGATTTCGATGATTCACTTCAGGTTTACTGTTTCTATGGACCTTCGAACTGACGATGAAACACAGAAAGTGCATCGGAATGAAATAGAAAAGGCACAATGCCGACTTAAGTACAAGAAGACTGACTCTTCTTACTGACTATGTTTGGAACAATTCCTGTGACACTAGTTACAGATCGTATTGACGATGAAACTCAGAAATTGCATCGGAATTAAATAGAAAAGGCACATTGCCGACTTAAGTGCAAGAAGACTGACTCTTCTTACTGTCTACGTTTTGAACCATTCCTGTGACGCTAGTTACAGATTCCGATGCTTCACTTCAGATTTACTGTATCCCTCTGACCATCTTAATGACGATGAAACACAGAAATTGCATCGGTATTAAATACAAAAGGCACAATGCCGACTTAAGTACAAGAAGACTGACCCGTCTTACTGTCTATGTTTTGAACCATTCCTGTGACACTAGTTGTAGATTCCGATGCTTCACTTCAGGTTTGCTGTATCCCTCTGACCTTCTTATTGACGATAAAACACATAAATTGCATCGGAATTAAATACAAAAGGCACAATGGCGACTTAAGTACAAGAAGACTGACTCTTCTTACTGTCTATGATTTGAACCCTTCCTGCGACATTAGTTATAGATTTCGATGATTCACTTCAGGTTTACTGTTTCCTTGGACCTTCCTATTGACGATGAAACGCAGAAATTGCATCGGAATTAAATAGAAAAGGCACAATGCCGACTTACGTACAAGAAGACAGACTCTTCTTACTGACTATGTTTGGAACCATTCCTGTGACACTAGTTATAGATTCCGATGCTTCACTTAAGGTTTATTGTATCACTCTGACCCTCTTATTGACGATTAAACACAGATATTGCATCGGAATTAAATAGAAAAGGCACAATGCCGACTTAAGTACAAGAGGACTGACTCTTCTTACTGAATATGTTTTGAACCATTCCTGTGACACTAGTTATAGATTCCGATGCTCCACTTCAGGTTTACTGTATCGCTCTGACCTTCTTACTGACGATGTAACACAGAAATTGCATCGGAATTAAATAGAAAAGGCAAAATGCCGACTTAAGTACAAGAATACTGACTCTTCTTACTGTCTATGGTTTGAACCAATCCTGTGACACTAGTTATAGATTCCGATGCTTCACTTCAGGTTTACTGTATCCATCTGACCTTCTTATTGACGATGAATTTCAGAAATTGCATCCGAATTAAATAGAAAAGGCACAATGCCGACTTAAGTACAAGAAGACTGACTCTTCTTACTGTCTATGTTTTGAACCATTCCTGTGACGCTAGTTACAGATTCCGATGCTTCACTTCAGGTTTACTGTATCCCTCTGACCATCTTAATGACGATGAAACACAGAAATTGCATCGGAATTAAATACAAAAGGCACAATGTCGACTTAAGTACAAGAAGACTGACTCTTCTTACTGACTATGTTTTGAACCATTCCTGTGACACTAGTTATAGATTCCGATGATTCACTTCAGGTTTACTGTAACCCTTGGACCATCTTATTGACGATGAAACACAGAAATTGCATTGGAATTAAATAGAAAAGGCACAATGCCGACTTAAGTACAAGAAGACTGACTCTTCTTACTGACTATGTTTGGAACCATTCCTGTGACACTAGTTATAGAATCCGATGCTTCACTTCAGGTTTACTATATCGCTCTGACCTTCGTATTGACGATGAAACACAGAAATTGCATCGGAATTAAATAGAAAAAGCACAATGCCGACTTAAGTACAAGAATACTGACTCTTCTTACTGTCTAAGGTTTGAACCATTCCTGTGACACTAGTTATAGATTCCGATGCTTCACTTCAAGTTTACTGTATCCTTCTGACCTTCTTATTGACGATGAAACTCAGAAATTGCATCGGAATTAAATAGATAAGGCACAATGCCGACTTAAGTACAAGAAGACTAACTCTTCTTACTGTCTATGTTTTGAACCATTCTTGTGACGCTAGTTACAGATTCCGATGCTTCACTTCAGGTTTACTGCATCCCTCTGACCTTCTTATTGACGATGAAACACAGAAATTGCATCGGAATTTCCCAAATGCACAATGTCGACATAAGTACAAGAAGACTGACTCTTCTTACTGACTATGTTTTGAACCATTCCTGTGACACTAGTTATGTATTCCGGAGATTCACTTCAGGTTTACTCTAACCCTTGGACCATCTTATTGACGATGAATGACAGAAATTTCATCGGAATTAAATAGAAAAGGCACAATGCCGACTTAAGTACAAGAAGACTGACTCTTCATACTGACTATGATTGGAACCATTCCTGTGACACTAGTTACAGATTCCGATGCTTCACTTCAAGTTTACTGTATCCCTCTGACCTTCTTATTGACGATGAAACTCAGAAATTGCATCGGAATTAAATAGAAAGGGCATATTGCCGGCTTAAGTACAAGAAGACTGACTCTTCTTACTGTCTACGTTTAGAACCATTCGTGTGACGCTAGTTACAGAATCCGATGCTTCACTTCAGGTTTACTGTATCCCTCTGACCTTCTTATTGACGATGAAACACAGAAATTGCATCGGTATTAAATACAAAACGCACAATGCCGACTTAAGTACAAGAAGACTGACTCTTTTTACTGTCTATGATTTGAACCATTCCAGCGACACTAGTTATAGATTTCGATGATTCACTTCAGGTTTACTGTTTCCTTGGACCTTCGTAATGACGATGAAACACAGAAATTGCATCGGAATTAAATAGAAATGGCACAATGCCGACTTAAGTACAAGAAGACTGACTCTTCTTACTGACTATGTTTCGAACCATTCCTGTGACACTAGTTATAGATTCCGATGCTTCACTTCAGGTTTACTATATCGCTCTGACCTTCGTATTGACGATGAAACACAGAAATTGCATCGGAATTAAATAGAGAAGGCACAATGCCGACTTAAGTACAAGAATACTGACTCTTCTTACTGTCTAAGGTTTCAACCATTCCTGTGACACTAGTTATAGATTCCGATGCTTCACTTCAGGTTTACTGCATCCCTCTGACCTTCTTATTGACGATGAAACACAGAAATTGCATCGGAATTTCCCAAATGCACAATGTCGACTTAAGTACAAGAAGACTGACCCTTCTTAATGACTATGTTTTGAACCATTCCTGTGACACTAGTTATGGATTCCGGAGATTCACTTCAGGTTTACTGTAACCCTTGGACCATCTTATTGACGATGAAAGACAGAAATTTCATCGGAATTAAATAGAAAAGGCACAATGCCGACTTAAGTACAAGAAGACTGACTCTTCATACTGACTATGATTGGAACCATTCCTGTGACACTAGTTACAGATTCCGATGCTTCACTTCAGGTTTACTGTATCCCTCTGACCTTCTTATTGACGATGAAACTCAGAAATTGCATCGGAATTAAATAGAAAGGGCACATTGCCGACTTAAGTACAAGAAGACTGACTCTTCTTACTGTCTACGTTTAGAACCATTCGTGTGACGCTAGTTACAGATACCGATGCTTCACTTCAGGTTTACTGTATCCCTCTGACCATCTTAATGACGATGAAACACAGAAATTGCATCAGAATAAAATAGAAAAGGCACAAAGTCGACTTAAGTACAAGAAGACTGCCTCTTCCTACTGTCTATGCTTTGAACCATTCCTGTGACCCTAGTTGTTGATTCCGATGCTTCACTTCAGGTTTACTGTATCCCTCTGACCTTCTTATTGACGATGGAACACAGAAATTGCATCGGTATTAAATACAAAAGGCACAATGCCAACTTAAGTACAAGAAGACTGACCCGTCTTACTGTCTATGTTTTGAACCATTCCTGTGACACTAGTTATAGATTCCGATGCTTCACTGCAGGTTTGCTGTATCCCTCTGACCTTCTTATTGACGATAAAACACAGAAATTGCATGGGAATTAAATATAAAAGGCACAATGCCGACTTAAGTACAAGAAGACTGACTCTTCTTACTGTCTATGATTTGAACCATTCCTGCGACACTAGTTATAGATTTCGATGATTCACTTCAGGTTTACTGTTTCCTTGGACCCTCGTATTGACGATGAAACACAGAAATTGCATCGGAATTAAATAGAAAAGGCACAATGCCGACTTAAGTACAAGAAGACAGACTCTTCTTACTGACTATGTTTGGAACCATTCCTGTGACACTAGTTATAGATTCCGATGCTTCACTTCAGGTTTATTGTATCACTCTGACCTTCTTATTGACGATTAAAAAAAGATATTGCATCGGAATTAAATAGAAAAGGCACGATGCCTACTTAAGTACAAGAGGACTGACTCTTCTTACTGAATATATTTTGAACCATTCCTGTGACACTAGTTATATATTCCGATGCTCCACTTCAGGTATACTGTATCGCTCTAACCTTCTTACTGACGATGTAACACAGAAATTGCATCGGAATTAAATAGAAAAGGCACAATGATGACTTAAGTACAAGAGTACTGACTGTTCTTACTGTCTATGGTTTGAACCATTCCTGTGACACTAGTTATAGTTTCCGATGCTTCACTTCAGGTATACTGTATCCCTCTGACCTTCTTACTGACGATGAATTTCAGAAATTGCATCGGAATTAAATAGAAAAGGCACAATGCCGACTTAAGTACAAGAAGACTGACTCTCCCTACTGTTTATACTTTGAACCATTACTGTGACACTAGTTGTAGATTCCGATGCCTCACTTCAGGTTTACTGTATCCCTCTGACCTTCTTATTGACGATCAAACACAGAAATTGCATCGGTATTAAATACAAAAGGCACAATGCCGACTTAAGTACAAGAAGACTGACTCTTCTAACTGTCTATGGTTTGAACCATTCCAGCGACACTAGTTATAGATTTCGATGATTCACTTCAGGTTTACTGTTTCCTTGGACCTTCGTATTGACGATGAAACACAGAAATTGCATCGGAATTAAATTGAAAAGGCACAATGCCGACTTAAGTACAAGAAGACTGACTCTTCTTACTGACTATGTTTGGAACCATTCCTTTGACACTAGTTATAGATTCCGATGCTTCACTTCAGGTTTATTGTATCACTCTGACCTTCTTATTGACGATTAAACACAGAAATTGCATCGGATTTAAATGGAAAAGGCACAATGCAGACTTAAGTACAAGAGGACTGACTCTTCTTACTGAATATGTTTTGAACCATTCCTGTGACACTAGTTATAGATTCCGATGCTCCACTTCAGGTTTACTATATCGCTCTGACCTTCGTACTGACGATGAAACACAGAAATTGCATCGGAATTAAATAGAAAAAGCACAATGCCGACTTAAATACAAGAATACTGACTCTTCTTACTGTCTAAGGTTTGAACCATTCCTGTGACACTAGTTATAGATTCCGATGCTTCACTTCAGGTTTACTGTATCCCTCTGACCTTCTTATTGACGATGAAACTCAGAAATTTCATCGGAATTAAATAGAAAAGGCACAATGCCGACTTAAGTACAAGAAGACTGACTCTTCTTACTGTCTATGTGTTGAACCATTCTTGTGACGCTAGTTACAGATTCCGATGCTTCACTTCAGGTTTACTGTATCCCTCTCACCATCTTAATGACGATGAAACACAGAAATTGCATCGGAATTAAATAGAAAAAGTACAGTGCCGACTTAAGTACAGGAAGACTGACTCTTCCTACTGTCTATGCTTTGAACCATTCCTGTGACACTAGTTGTAGATTCCGATGCTTCACTTCAGGTTTACTGTATCCCTCTGACCTTCTTATTGACGATGAAACACAGAAATTGCATCGGAATTAAATACAAAAGGCACAACGGCGACATAAGTACAATAAGACTGACTCTTCTCACTGTCTGTGTTTTTAACCATTCCTGTGACGTTAGATACAGATTCCGATGCTTCACTTCAGGTTTACTGCATCCCTCTGACCTTCTTATTGACGATGAAACACAGAAATTGCATCGGAATTAAATACAAAAGGCACAATGTCGACTTAAGTTCTAGAAGACTGACTCTTCTTACTGACTATGTTTTGAACTATTCCTGTGACACTAGTTATAGATTCCGGAGATTCACTTCAGGTTTACTGTAACCCTTGGACCATCTTATTGACGATGAAACACAGAAATTTCATCGGAATTAAAAAGAATATGCACAATGCCGACTTAAGTACAAGAAGACAGGCTCTTCATACTGACTATGATTGGAACCATTCCTGTGACACTATTTAGACATTCCGATGCTTCACTTCAGGTTTACTGTATCCCTCTGACCTTCTTATTGACGATGAAACACAGAAATTGCTTCGGAATTAAATAGAAACGCCAAATTGCCGACTTAAGTACATGAAGACTGACTCTTCTTACTGATTGCTTTGAACCATTCCTGTGACACTAGTTATAGATTCCGATGCTTCACTTCAGGTTTACTGTATCCCTCCGACCTTCTTATTGGCGATGAAACACAGAAAGTGCAACGGAATTAAATAGAAAATGCACAATGCCGAATTAAGTACAAGAAGGCTGACTGTTCCTACTGTCTATGTTTTGAACCATTCCTGTGACTCTTGTTACAGATTCCGATGCTTCACTTCAGGTTTTCTGTATCCTTCTGACCTTCTTATTGACGATGAAACAATGAAATTGCATCGGAATTAAATACAAAAGGCACATTGCCGACTTAAGTACAAGAAGACTGACTTTTCTTACTGTCTATGATTTGAACCATTCCTGCGGCACTAGTTATAGATTTCGATGATTCACTTCAGGTTTACTGTTTCTATGGACCTTCGAACTGACGATGAAACACAGAAATTGCATCGGAATTAAATAGAAAAGGCACAATGCCGACTTAAGTACAAGAAGACTGACTCTTCTTACTGACTATGTTTGGAACAATTCCTGTGACACTAGTTATAGAACGTATTGACGATGAAACTCAGAAATTGCATCGGAATTAAATAGAAAAGGCACATTGCCGACTTAAGTGCAAGAAGACTGACTCTTCTTACTGTCTACGTTTTGAACCATTCCTGTGACGCTAGTTACAGATTCCGATGCTTCATTTCAGATTGACTGTATCCCTCTGACCATCTTAATGACGATGAAACACAGAAATTGCATCGGTATTAAATACAAAAGGCACAATGCCGACTTAAGTACAAGAAGACTGACCCGTCTTACTGTCTATGTTTTGAACCACTCCTGTGACACTAGTTATAGATTCCGATGCTTCACTTCAGGTTTGCTGTATCCCTCTGACCTTCCTATTGACGATAAAACACATAAATTTCATCGGAATTAAATACAAAAGGCACAATGGCGACTTAAGTACAAGAAGACTGACTCTTCTTACTGTCTATGATTTGAACCCTTCCTGCGACACTAGTTATAGATTTCGATGATTCACTTCATGTTTACTGTTTCCTTGGACCTTCCTATTGACGATGAAACGCAGAAATTGCTTCGGAATTAAATAGAAAAGGCACAATGCCGACTTTCGTACAAGAAGACAGACTCTTCTTACTGACTATGTTTGGAACCATTCCTGTGACACTAGTTATAGATTCCGATGCTTCACTTCAGGTTTATTGTATCTCTCTGACCCTCTTATTGACGATTAAACACAGATATTGCATCGGAATTAAATAGAAAAGGCACAATGCCGACTTAAGTACAAGAGGACTGACTCTTCTTACTGAATATGTTTTGAACCATTCCTGTGACACTAGTTATAGATTCCGATGCTCCACTTCAGGTTTACTGTATCGCTCTGACCTTCTTACTGACGATGTAACACAGAAATTGCATCGGAATTAAATAGAAAAGGCAAAATGCCGACTTAAGTACAAGAATACTGACTCTTCTTACTGTCTATGGTTTGAACCAATCCTGTGACACTAGTTATAGATTCCGATGCTTCACTTCAGGTTTACTGTATCCATCTGACCTTCTTATTGACGATGAATTTCAGAAATTGCATCCGAATTAAATAGCAAAGGCACAATGCCGACTTAAGTACAAGAAGACTGACTCTTCTTACTGTCTATGTTTTGAACCATTCCTGTGACGCTAGTTAAGGATTCCGATGCTTCACTTCAGGTTTACTGTATCCCTCTGACCATCTTAATGACGATGAAACACAGAAATTGCATCGGAATTAAATACAAAAGGCACAATGTCGACTTAAGTACAAGAAGACTGACTCTTCTTACTGACTATGTTTTGAACCATTCCTGTGACACTAGTTATAGATTCCGATGATTCACTTCAGGTTTACTGTAACCCTTGGACCATCTTATTGACGATGAAACACAGAAATTGCATCGGAATTAAATAGAAAAGGCACAATACCGACTTAAGTACAAGAAGACTGACTCTTCTTACTGACTATGTTTGGGACCATTCCTGTGACACTAGTTACAGATTCCGATGCTTCACTTCAGGTTTACTGTATCCCTCTGACCTTCTTACAGACGATGAAACACAGAAATTGCATCGCAATTAAATAGAAACGGCACAATGCCGACTTAAGTACAAGAAGATTGACTCTTCTTTCTGACTATGTTTTGAACCATTCCTGTGACACTAGTTACAGATTCCGATGCTTCACTTCAGGTTTACTGTATCCCTCTGACCTTCTTGCAGACGATGAAACACAGAAATTGCATCGCAATTAAATAGAAACGGCACAATGCCGACTTAAGTACAAGAAGACTGACTCTTCTTACTGTCTATGATTTGAACCATTCCAGCGACACTAGTTATTGATTTCGATGATTCACTTCAAGTTTACTTTTTCCTTGGACCTTCGTATTGACGATGAAACACAGAAATAGCATCGGAATTAAATAGAAATGGCACAATGCCGACTTAAGTACAAGAAGACTGACTCTTCTTACTGACTATGTTTGGAACCATTCCTGTGACACTAGTTATAGAATCCGATGCTTCACTTCAGGTTTACTATATCGCTCTGACCTTCGTATTGACGATGAAACACAGAAATTGCATCGGAATTAAGTAGAAAAGGCACAATGCCGACTTAAGTACAAGAATACTGACTCTTCTTACTGTCTAAGGTTTGAACCATTCCTGTGACACTAGTTATAGATTCCGATGCTTCACTTCAAGTTTACTGTATCCTTCTGACCTTCTTATTGACGATGAAACTCAGAAATTGCATCGGAATTAAATAGATAAGGCACAATGCCGACTCAAGTACAAGAAGACTGACTCTTCTTACTGTCTATGTTTTGAACCATTCTTGTGACGCTAGTTACAGATTCCGATGCTTCACTTCAGGTTTACTGCATCCCTCTGACCTTCTTATTGACGATGAAACACAGAAATTGCATCGGAATTTCCCAAATGCACAATGTCGACTTAAGTACAAGAAGACTGACTCTTCTTACTGACTATGTTTTGAACCATTCCTGTGACACTAGTTATGGATTCCGGAGATTCACTTCAGGTTTACTCTAACCCTTGGACCATCTTATTGACGATGAAAGACAGAAATTTCATCGGAATTAAATAGAAAAGGCACAATGCCGACTTGAGTACAAGAAGACTGACTCTTCATACTGACTATGATTGGAACCATTCCTGTGACAGTAGTTACAGATTCCGATGCTTCACTTCAAGTTTACTGTATCCCTCTGATCTTCTTATTGACGATGAAACTCAGAAATTGCATGGAATTAAATAGAAAGGGCATATTGCCGACTTAAGTACAAGAAGACTGACTCTTCTTACTGTCTACGTTTAGAACCATTCGTGTGACGCTAGTTACAGAATCCGATGCTTCACTTCAGGTTTACTGTATCCTTCTGACCATCTTAATGACGATGAAACACAGAAATTGCATCGGTATTAAATACAAAAGGCACAATGCCGACTTAAGTACAAGAAGACTGACTCTTCTTACTGTCTATGTTTTGAACCATTCCAGCGACACTAGTTATAGATTTCGATGATTCACTTCAGGTTTACTGTTTCCTTGGACCTTCGTATTGACGATGAAACACAGAAATTGCATCGGAATTAAATAGAAATGGCACAATGCCGACTTAAGTACAAGAAGACTGACTCTTCTTACTGTCTATGATTTGAACCATTCCAGCGACACTAGTTATAGATTCCGATGATTCACTTCAGGTTTACTGTTTCCTTGGACCTTCGTATTGACGATGAAACACAGAAATTGCATCGGAATTAAATAGAAAAGGCAAAATGCCGACTTAAGTACAAGAAGACTGACTCTTCCTACTGTCTATGCTTTGAACCATTCCTGTGAGACTAGTTGTAGATTCCGATGCCTCACTTCAGGTTTACTGTATCCCTCTGACCTTCTTATTGACGATGAAACACAGAAATTGCATCGGTATTAAATACAAAACGCACAATGCCGACTTAAGTACAAGAAGACTGACTCTCCCTACTGTTTATACTTTGAACCATTACTGTGACACTAGTTGTAGATTCCGATGCCTCACTTCAGGTTTACTGTATCCCTCTGACCTTCTTATTGACGATGAAACACAGAAATTGCATCGGTATTAAATACAAAAGGCACAATGCCGACTTAAGTACAAGAAGACTGACTCTTCTTACTGTCTATGGTTTGAACCATTCCAGCGACACTAGTTATAGATTTCGATGATTCACTTCAGGTTTACTGTTTCCTTGGACCTTCGTATTGACGATGAAACACAGAAATTGCATCGGAATTAAATAGAAAAGGCACAATGCCGACTTAAGTACAAGAAGACTGACTCTTCTTACTGACTATGTTTGGAACCATTCCTTTGAGACTAGTTATAGATTCCGATGCTTCACTTCAGGTTTATTGTATCACTCTGACCTTCTTATTGACGATTAAACACAGATATTGCATCGGAATTAAATAGAAAAGGCACAATGCAGACTTAAGTAGAAGAGGACTGACTATTCTTACTGAATATGTTTTGAACCATTCCTGTGACACTAGTTATAGATTCCGATGCTCCACTTCAGGTTTACAATATCGCTCTGACCTTCGTACTGACGATGAAACACAGAAATTGCATCGGAATTAAATAGAAAAGGCACAATGCCGACTTAAGTACAAGAATACTGACTCTTCTTATTGTGTAAGGTTTGAACCATACCTGTGACACTAGTTATAGATTCCGATGCTTCACTTCAGGTTTACTGTATCCCTCTGACCTTCTTATTGACGATGAAACACAGAAATTGCATCGGAATTAAATAGAAAAAGTACAGTGCCGACTTAAGTACAGGAAGACTGACTCTTCCTACTGTCTATGCTTTGAACCATTCCTGTGACACTAGTTGTAGATTCCGATGCTTCACTTCAGGTTTACTGTATCCCTCTGACCTTCTTATTGACGATGAAACACAGAAATTGCATCGGAATTAAATACAAAAGGCACAACGGCGACATAAGTTCAAGAAGACTGATTCTTCATACTGACTATGATTGGAACCATTCCTGTGACACTATTTACAGATTCCGATGCTTCACTTCAGGTTTACTGTATCCCTCTGACCTTCTTATTGACGATGACACACAGAAATTGCTTCGGAATTAAATAGAAACGCCAAATTGCCGACTTAAGTACATGAAGACTGACTCTTCTTACTGATTGCTTTGAACCATTCCTGTGACACTAGTTATAGATTCCGATGCTTCACTTCAGGTTTACTGTATCCCTCCGACCTTCTTATTGGCGATGAAACACAGAAATTGCATCGGAATTATATACAAATGGCACAATGCCGACTTAAGAACGAGAAGACTGACTCTTCTTACTTACTATGTTTGGAACCATTCCTGTGACACTAGTTATAGATTCCGATACTTCATTTCACGTTTACTCTATACCTTGGACCTTCGTATTTACGATGAAACACAGAAAGTGCAACGGAATTAAATAGAAAATGCACAATGCCGAATTAAGTACAAGAAGACTGACTGTTCCTACTGTCTATGATTTGAACCATTCCTGTGACTCTAGTTACAGATTCCGATGCTTCACTTCAGGTTTTCTGTATCCCTCTGACCATCTTAATGACGATGAAACACAGAAATTGCATCGGAATTAAATACAAAAGGCACAATGCCGACTTACGTACAAGAAGACAGACTCTTCTTACTGACTATGTTTTGAACCATTCCTGTGACTCTAGTTACAGATTCCGATGCTTCACTTCAGGTTTTCTGTATCCTTCTGACCTTCTTATTGACGATGAAACACCGAAATTGCATCGGAATTAAATACAAAAGGCACATTGCCGACTTAAGTACAAGAAGACTGACTCTTCTTACTTACTATGTTTGGAACCATTCCTGTGACACTAGTTATAGATTCCGATACTTCATTTCACGTTTACTCTATCCCTTGGACCTTCTTATTTACGATGAAACACAGAAAGTGCAACGGAATTAAATAGAAAATGGACAATGCCGAATTAAGTACAAGAAGGCTGACTGTTCCTACTGTCTATGTTTTGAACCATTCCTGTGACTCTAGTTACAGATTCCGATGCTTCACTTCAGGTTTTCTGTATCCTTCTGACCTTCTTATTGACGATGAAACACCGAAATTGCATCGGAATTAAATACAAAATGCACATTGTCGACTTAAGTACAAGAAGACTGACTCTTCTTACTGTCTATGATTTGAACCATTCCTGCGGCACTAGTTATAGATTTCGATGATTCACTTCAGGTTTACTGTTTCTATGGACCTTCGAACTGACGATGAAACACAGAAATTGCATCGGAATTAAATAGAAAAGGCACAATGCCGACTTAAGTACAAGAAGACTGACTCTTCTTACTGACTATGTTTGGAACAATTCCTGTGACACTAGTTATAGATCGTATTGACGATGAAACTCAGAAATTGCATCGGAATTAAATAGAAAAGGCACATTGCCGACTTAAGTGCAAGAAGACTGTCTCTTCTTACTGTCTACGATTTGAACCATTCCTGTGACGCTAGTTACAGATTCCGATGCTTCACTTCAGATTTACTGTACCCCTCTGACCATCTTAATGACGATGTAACACAGAAATTGCATCGGTATTAAATACAAAAGGCACAATGCCGACTTAAGTACAAGAAGACTGACCCGTCTTACTGTCTATGTTTTGAACCATTCCTGTGACACTAGTTATAGATTCCGATGCTTCACTTCAGGTTTGCTGTATCCCTCTGACCTTCCTATTGACGATAAAACACATAAATTGCATCGGAATTAAATACAAAAGGCACAATGGCGACTTAAGTACAAGAAGACTGACTCTTCTTACTGTCTATGATTTGAACCCTTCCTGCGACACTAGTTATAGATTTCGATGATTCACTTCAGGTTTACTGTTTCCTTGGACCTTCCTATTGACGATGAAACGCGGAAATTGCATCGGAATTAAATAGAAAAGGCACAATGCCGACTTACGTACAAGAAGACAGACTCTTCTTACTGACTATGTTTGGAACCATTCCTGTGACACTAGTTATAGATTCCGATGCTTCACTTCAGGTTTATTGTATCACTCTGACCCTCTTATTGACGATTAAACACAGATATTGCATCGGAATTAAATAGAAAAGGCACAATGCCGACTTAAGTACAAGAGGACTGACTCTTCTTACTGAATATGTTTTGAACCATTCCTGTGACACTAGTTATAGATTCCGATGCTCCACTTCAGGTTTACTGTATCGCTCTGACCTTCTTACTGACGATGTAACACAGATATTGCATCGGAATTAAATAGAAAAGGCAAAATGCCGACTTAAGTACAAGAATACTGACTCTTCTTACTGTCTATGGTTTGAACCAATCCTGTGACACTAGTTATAGATTCCGATGCTTCACTTCAGGTTTACTGTATCCATCTGACCTTCTTATTGACGATGAATTTCAGAAATTGCATCCGAATTAAATAGAAAAGGCACAATGCCGACTTAAGTACAAGAAGACTGACTCTTCTTACTGTCTATGTTTTGAACCATTCCTGTGACGCTAGTTACAGATTCCGATGCTTCACTTCAGGTTTACTGTATCCCTCTGACCATCTTAATGACGATGAAACACAGAAATTGCATCGGAATTAAATACAAAAGGCACAATGTCGACTTAAGTACAAGAAGACTGACTCTTCTTACTGACTATGTTTTGAACCATTCCTGTGACACTAGTTATAGATTCCGATGATTCACTTCAGGTTTACTGTAACCCTTGGACCATCTTATTGACGATGAAACACAGAAATTGCATCGGAATTAAATAGAAAAGGCACAATGCCGACTTAAGTACAAGAAGACTGACTCTTCTTACTGACTATGTTTGGAACCATTCCTGTGACACTAGTTACAGATTCCGATGCTTCACTTCAGGTTTACTGTATCCCTCTGACCTTCTTACAGACGATGAAACACAGAAATTGCATCGCAATTAAATAGAAACGGCACAATGCCGACTTAAGTACAAGAAGACTGACTCTTCTTTCTGACTATGTTTAGAACCACTCCTGTGACACTAGTTACAGATTCCGATGCTTCACTTCAGGTTTACTGTATCCCTCTGACCTTCTTACAGACGATGAAACACAGAAATTGCATCGCAATTAAATAGAAACGGCACAATGCCGACTTAAGTACAAGAAGACTGACTCTTCTTACTGTCTATGATTTGAACCATTCCAGCGACACTAGTTATAGATTTCGATGATTCACTTCAGGTTTACTTTTTCCTTGGACCTTCGTATTGACGATGAAACACAGAAATAGCATCGGAATTAAATAGAAATGGCACAATGCCGACTTAAGTACAAGAAGACTGACTCTTCTTACTGACTATGTTTGGAACCATTCCTGTGACACTAGTTATAGAATCCGATGCTTCACTTCAGGTTTACTATATCGCTCTGACCTTCGTATTGATGATGAAACACAGAAATTGCATCGGAATTAAGTAGAAAAGGCACAATGCCGACTTAAGTACAAGAATACTGACTCTTCTTACTGTCTAAGGTTTGAACCATTCCTGTGACACTAGTTATAGATTCCGATGCTTCACTTCAAGTTTACTGTATCCTTCTGACCTTCTTATTGACGATGAAACTCAGAAATTGCATCGGAATTAAATAGATAAGGCACAATGCCGACTCAAGTACAAGAAGACTGACTCTTCTTACTGTCTATGTTTTGAACCATTCTTGTGACGCTAGTTACAGATTCCGATGCTTCACTTCAGGTTTACTGCATCCCTCTGACCTTCTTATTGACGATGAAACACAGAAATTGCATCGGAAATTCCCAAATGCACAATGTCGACTTAAGTACAAGAAGACTGACTCTTCTTACTGACTATGTTTTGAACCATTCCTGTGACACTAGTTATGGATTCCGGAGATTCACTTCAGGTTGACTCTAACCCTTGGACCATCTTATTGACGATGAAAGACAGAAATTTCATCGGAATTAAATAGAAAAGGCACAATGCCGACTTAAGTACAAGAAGACTGACTCTTCATACTGACTATGATTGGAACCATTCCTCTGACACTAGTTACAGATTCCGATGCTTCACTTCAGGTTTACTGTATCCCTCTGACCATCTTAATGACGATGAAACACAGAAATTGCATCGGTATTGAATACAAAAGGCACAATGCCGACTTAAGTACAAGAAGACTGACTCTTCTTACTGTCTATGTTTTGAACCATTCCAGCGACACTAGTTATAGATTTCGATGATTCACTTCAGGTTTACTGTTTCCTTGGACCTTCGTATTGACGATGAAACACAGAAATTGCATCGGAATTAAATGGAAATGGCACAATGCCGACTTAAGTACAAGAAGACTGACTCTTCTTACTGTCTATGATTTGAACCATTCCAGCGACACTAGTTATAGATTTCGATGATTCACTTCAGGTTTACTGTTTCCTTGGACCTTCGTATTGACGATGAAACACAGAAATTGCATCGGAATTAAATAGAAAAGGCAAAATGCCGACTTAAGTACAAGAAGACTGACTCTTCCTACTGTCTATGCTTTGAACCATTCCTGTGAGACTAGTTGTAGATTCCGATGCCTCACTTCAGGTTTACTGTATCCCTCTGACCTTCTTATTGACGATGAAACACAGAAATTGCATCGGTATTAAATACAAAACACACAATGCCGACTTAAGTACAAGAAGACTGACTCTCCCTACTGTTTATACTTTGAACCATTACTGTGACACTAGTTGTAGATTGCGATGCCTCACTTCAGGTTTACTGTATCCCTCTGACCTTCTTATTGACGATGAAACACAGAAATTGCATCGGTATTAAATACAAAAGGCACAATGCCGACTTAAGTACAAGAAGACTGACTCTTCTTACTGTCTATGGTTGAACCATTCCAGCGACACTAGTTATAGATTTCGATGATTCACTTCAGGTTTACTGTTTCCTTGGACCTTCGTATTGACGATGAAACACAGAAATTGCATCGGAATTAAATAGAAAAGGCACAATGCCGACTTAAGTACAAGAAGACTGACTCTTCTTACTGACTATGTTTGGAACCATTCCTTTGACACTAGTTATAGATTCCGATTACATCACTTCAGGTTTATTGTATCACTCTGACCTTCTTATTGACGATGAAACACAGATATTGCATCGGAATTAAATAGAAAAGGCACAATGCAGACTTAAGTACAAGAGGACTGACTCTTCTTACTGAATATGTTTTGAACCATTCCTGTGACACTAGTTATAGATTCCGATGCTCCACTTCAGGTTTACAATATCGCTCTGACCTTCGTACTGACGATGAAACACAGAAATTGCATCGGAATTAAATAGAAAAGGCACAATGCCGACTTAAGTACAAGAATACTGACTCTTCTTACTGTCTAAGGTTTGAACCATTCCTGTGACACTAGTTATAGATTCCGATGCTTCACTTCAGGTTTACTGTATCCCTCTGACCTTCTTATTGACGATGAAACTCAGAAATTTCATCGGAATTAAATACAAAAGGCACAATGTCGACTTAAGTTCAAGAAGACTGACTCTTCTTACTGACTATGTTTTGAACCATTCCTGTGACACTAGTTATAGATTCCGGAGATTCACTTAAGGTTTACTGTAACCCTTGGACCATCTTATTGACGATGAAACGCAGAAATTTCATCGGAATTGAACAGAATATGCACAATGCCGACTTAAGTACAAGAAGACAGACTCTTCATACTGACTATGATTGGAACCATTCCTGTGACACTATTTACAGATTCCGATGCTTCACTTCAGGTTTACTGTATCCCTCTGACCTTCTAATTGACGATGAAACACAGAAATTGCTTCGGAATTTAATAGAAACGCCAAATTGCCGTCTTAAGTACATGAAGACTGACTCTTCTTACTGATTGCTTTGAACCAATCCTGTGACACTAGTTATAGATTCCGATGCTTCACTTCAGGTTTACTGTATCCCTCCGACCTTCTTATTGGCGATGAAACACAGAAATTGCATCGGAATTATATACAAATGGCACAATGCCGACTTAAGAACGAGAAGACTGACTCTTCTTACTTACTATGTTTGGAACCATTCCTGTGACACTAGTTATAGATTCCGATACTTCATTTCACGTTTACTCTATCCCTTGGACCTTCTTATTTACGATGAAACACAGAAAGTGCAACGGAATTAAATAGAAAATGCACAATGCCGAATTAAGTACAAGAAGACTGACTGTTCCTACTGTCTATGTTTTGAACCATTCCTGTAACTCTAGTTACAGATTCCGATGCTTCACTTCAGGTTTTCTGTATCCCTCTGACCATCTTAATGACGATGAAACACAGAAATTGCATCGGAATTAAATACAAAAGGCACAATGCCGACTTACGTACAAGAAGACAGACTCTTCTTACTGACTATGTTTTGAACCATTCCTGTGACTCTAGTTACAGATTCCGATGCTTCACTTCAGGTTTTCTGTATCCTTCTGACCTTCTTATTGACGATGAAACACCGAAATTGCATCGGAATTAAATACAAAAGGCACATTGCCGACTTAAGTACAAGAAGACTGACTCTTCTTACTTACTATGTTTGGAACCATTCCTGTGACACTAGTTATAGATTCCGATACTTCATTTTACGTTTACTCTATCCCTTGGACCTTCTTATTTACGATGAAACACAGAAAGTGCAACGGAATTAAATAGAAAATGCACAATGCCGAATTAAGTACAAGAAGACTAACTGTTCCTACTGTCTATGTTTTGAACCATTCCTGAGACTCTAGTTACAGATTCCGATGCTTCACTTCAGGTTTTCTGTATCCCTCTGACCATCTTAATGACGATGAAACACAGAAATTGCATCGGAATTAAATACAAAAGGCACAATGCCGACTTACGTACAAGAAGACAGACTCTTCTTACTGACTATGTTTTGAACCATTCCTGTGACTCTAGTTACAGATTCCGATGCTTCACTTCAGGTTTTCTGTATCCTTCTGACCTTCTTATTGACGATGAAACACCGAAATTGCATCGGAATTAAATACAAAAGGCACAATGCCGACTTACGTACAAGAAGACAGACTCTTCTTACTGACTATGTTTGGAACCATTCCTGTGACACTAGTTATAGATTCCGATGCTTCACTTCAGGTTTATTGTATCACTCTGACCCTCTTATTGACGATTAAACACAGATATTGCATCGGAATTAAATAGAAAAGGCACAATGCCGACTTAAGTACAAGAGGACTGACTCTTCTTACTGAATATGTTTTGAACCATTCCTGTGACACTAGTTATAGATTCCGATGCTCCACTTCAGGTTTACTGTATCGCTCTGACCTTCTTACTGACGATGTAACACAGATATTGCATCGGAATTAAATAGAAAAGGCAAAATGCCGACTTAAGTACAAGAATACTGACTCTTCTTACTGTCTATGGTTTGAACCAATCCTGTGACACTAGTTATAGATTCCGATGCTTCACTTCAGGTTTACTGTATCCATCTGACCTTCTTATTGACGATGAATTTCAGAAATTGCATCCGAATTAAATAGAAAAGGCACAATGCCGACTTAAGTACAAGAAGACTGACTCTTCTTACTGTCTATGTTTTGAACCATTCCTGTGACGCTAGTTACAGATTCCGATGCTTCACTTCAGGTTTACTGTATCCCTCTGACCATCTTAATGACGATGAAACACAGAAATTGCATCGGAATTAAATACAAAAGGCACAATGTCGACTTAAGTACAAGAAGACTGACTCTTCTTACTGACTATGTTTTGAACCATTCCTGTGACACTAGTTATAGATTCCGATGATTCACTTCAGGTTTACTGTATCCCTTGGACCATCTTATTGACGATGAAACACAGAAATTGCATCGGAATTAAATAGAAAAGGCACAATGCCGACTTAAGTACAAGAAGACTGACTCTTCTTACTGACTATGTTTGGAACCATTCCTGTGACACTAGTTACAGATTCCGATGCTTCACTTCAGGTTTACTGTATCCCTCTGACCTTCTTACAGACGATGAAACACAGAAATTGCATCGCAATTAAATAGAAACGGCACAATGCCGACTTAAGTACAAGAAGACTGACTCTTCTTTCTGACTATGTTTTGAACCACTCCTGTGACACTAGTTACAGATTCCGATGCTTCACTTCAGGTTTACTGTATCCCTCTGACCTTCTTACAGACGATGAAACACAGAAATTGCATCGCAATTAAATAGAAACGGCACAATGCCGACTTAAGTACAAGAAGACTGACTCTTCTTACTGTCTATGATTTGAACCATTCCAGCGACACTAGTTATAGATTTCGATGATTCACTTCAGGTTTACTTTTTCCTTGGACCTTCGTATTGACGATGAAACACAGAAATAGCATCGGAATTAAATAGAAATGGCACAATGCCGACTTAAGTACAAGAAGACTGACTCTTCTTACTGACTATGTTTGGAACCATTCCTGTGACACTAGTTATAGAATCCGATGCTTCACTTCAGGTTTACTATATCGCTCTGACCTTCGTATTGACGATGAAACACAGAAATTGCATCGGAATTAAGTAGAAAAGGCACAATGCCGACTTAAGTACAAGAATACTGACTCTTCTTACTGTCTAAGGTTTGAACCATTCCTGTGACACTAGTTATAGATTCCGATGCTTCACTTCAAGTTTACTGTATCCTTCTGACCTTCTTATTGACGATGAAACTCAGAAATTGAATCGGAATTAAATAGATAAGGCACAATGCCGACTCAAGTACAAGAAGACTGACTCTTCTTACTGTCTATGTTTTGAACCATTCTTGTGACGCTAGTTACAGATTCCGATGCTTCACTTCAGGTTTACTGCATCCCTCTGACCTTCTTATTGACGATGAAACACAGAAATTGCATCGGAAATTCCCAAATGCACAATGTCGACTTAAGTACAAGAAGACTGACTCTTCTTACTGACTATGTTTTGAACCATTCCTGTGACACTAGTTATGGATTCCGGAGATTCACTTCAGGTTGACTCTAACCCTTGGACCATCTTATTGACGATGAAAGACAGAAATTTCATCGGAATTAAATAGAAAAGGCACAATGCCGACTTAAGTACAAGAAGACTGACTCTTCATACTGACTATGATTGGAACCATTCCTCTGACACTAGTTACAGATTCCGATGCTTCACTTCAGGTTTACTGTATCCCTCTGACCATCTTAATGACGATGAAACACAGAAATTGCATCGGTATTGAATACAAAAGGCACAATGCCGACTTAAGTACAAGAAGACTGACTCTTCTTACTGTCTATGTTTTGAACCATTCCAGCGACACTAGTTATAGATTTCGATGATTCACTTCAGGTTTACTGTTTGCTTGGACCTTCGTATTGACGATGAAACACAGAAATTGCATCGGAATTAAATGGAAATGGCACAATGCCGACTTAAGTACAAGAAGACTGACTCTTCTTACTGTCTATGATTAGAACCATTCCAGCGACACTAGTTATAGATTTCGATGATTCACTTCAGGTTTACTGTTTCCTTGGACCTTCGTATTGACGATGAAACACAGAAATTGCATCGGAATTAAATAGAAAAGGCAAAATGCCGACTTAAGTACAAGAAGACTGACTCTTCCTACTGTCTATGCTTTGAACCATTCCTGTGAGACTAGTTGTAGATTCCGATGCCTCACTTCAGGTTTACTGTATCCCTCTGACCTTCTTATTGACGATGAAACACAGAAATTGCATCGGTATTAAATACAAAACACACAATGCCGACTTAAGTACAAGAAGACTGACTCTCCCTACTGTTTATACTTTGAACCATTACTGTGACACTAGTTGTAGATTGCGATGCCTCACTTCAGGTTTACTGTATCCCTCTGACCTTCTTATTGACGATGAAACACAGAAATTGCATCGGTATTAAATACAAAAGGCACAATGCCGACTTAAGTACAAGAAGACTGACTCTTCTTACTGTCTATGGTTGAACCATTCCAGCGACACTAGTTATAGATTTCGATGATTCACTTCAGGTTTACTGTTTCCTTGGACCTTCGTATTGACGATGAAACACAGAAATTGCATCGGAATTAAATAGAAAAGGCACAATGCCGACTTAAGTACAAGAAGACTGACTCTTCTTACTGACTATGTTTGGAACCATTCCTTTGACACTAGTTATAGATTCCGATTACATCACTTCAGGTTTATTGTATCACTCTGACCTTCTTATTGACGATGAAACACAGATATTGCATCGGAATTAAATAGAAAAGGCACAATGCAGACTTAAGTACAAGAGGACTGACTCTTCTTACTGAATATGTTTTGAACCATTCCTGTGACACTAGTTATAGATTCCGATGCTCCACTTCAGGTTTACAATATCGCTCTGACCTTCGTACTGACGATGAAACACAGAAATTGCATCGGAATTAAATAGAAAAGGCACAATGCCGACTTAAGTACAAGAATACTGACTCTTCTTACTGTCTAAGGTTTGAACCATTCCTGTGACACTAGTTATAGATTCCGATGCTTCACTTCAGGTTTACTGTATCCCTCTGACCTTCTTATTGACGATGAAACTCAGAAATTTCATCGGAATTAAATACAAAAGGCACAATGTCGACTTAAGTTCAAGAAGACTGACTCTTCTTACTGACTATGTTTTGAACCAATCCTGTGACACTAGTTATAGATTCCGGAGATTCACTTAAGGTTTACTGTAACCCTTGGACCATCTTATTGACGATGAAACGCAGAAATTTCATCGGAATTGAACAGAATATGCACAATGCCGACTTAAGTACAAGAAGACAGACTCTTCATACTGACTATGATTGGAACCATTCCTGTGACACTATTTACAGATTCCGATGCTTCACTTCAGGTTTACTGTATCCCTCTGACCTTCTAATTGACGATGAAACACAGAAATTGCTTCGGAATTTAATCGAAACGCCAAATTGCCGTCTTAAGTACATGAAGACTGACTCTTCTTACTGATTGCTTTGAACCAATCCTGTGACACTAGTTATAGATTCCGATGCTTCACTTCAGGTTTACTGTATCCCTCCGACCTTCTTATTGGCGATGAAACACAGAAATTGCATCGGAATTATATACAAATGGCACAATGCCGACTTAAGAACGAGAAGACTGACTCTTCTTACTTACTATGTTTGGAACCATTCCTGTGACACTAGTTATAGATTCCGATACTTCATTTCACGTTTACTCTATCCCTTGGACCTTCTTATTTACGATGAAACACAGAAAGTGCAACGGAATTAAATAGAAAATGCACAATGCCGAATTAAGTACAAGAAGACTGACTGTTCCTACTGTCTATGTTTTGAACCATTCCTGTAACTCTAGTTACAGATTCCGATGCTTCACTTCAGGTTTTCTGTATCCCTCTGACCATCTTAATGACGATGAAACACAGAAATTGCATCGGAATTAAATACAAAAGGCACAATGCCGACTTACGTACAAGAAGACAGACTCTTCTTACTGACTATGTTTTGAACCATTCCTGTGACTCTAGTTACAGATTCCGATGCTTCACTTCAGGTTTTCTGTATCCTTCTGACCTTCTTATTGACGATGAAACACCGAAATTGCATCGGAATTAAATACAAAAGGCACATTGCCGACTTAAGTACAAGAAGACTGACTCTTCTTACTTACTATGTTTGGAACCATTCCTGTGACACTAGTTATAGATTCCGATACTTCATTTCACGTTTACTCTATCCCTTGGACCTTCTTATTTACGATGAAACACAGAAAGTGCAACGGAATTAAATAGAAAATGCACAATGCCGAATTAAGTACAAGAAGACTAACTGTTCCTACTGTCTATGTTTTGAACCATTCCTGAGACTCTAGTTACAGATTCCGATGCTTCACTTCAGGTTTTCTGTATCCCTCTGACCATCTTAATGACGATGAAACACAGAAATTGCATCGGAATTAAATACAAAAGGCACAATGCCGACTTACGTACAAGAAGACAGACTCTTCATACTGACTATGTTTGGAACCATTCCTGTGACACTAGTTATAGATTCCGATGCTTCACTTCAGGTTTATTGTATCACTCTCACCCTCTTATTGACGATTAAACACAGATATTGCATCGGAATTAAATAGAAAAGGCACAATGCCGACTTAAGTACAAGAGGACTGACTCTTCTTACTGAATATGTTTTGAACCATTCCTGTGACACTAGTTATAGATTCCGATGCTCCACTTCAGGTTTACTGTATCGCTCTGACCTTCTTACTGACGATGTAACACAGAAATTGAATCGGAATTAAATAGAAAAGGCAAAATGCCGACTTAAGTACAAGAATACTGACTCTTCTTACTGTCTATGGTTTGAACCAATCCTGTGACACTAGTTATAGATTCCGATGCTTCACTTCAGGTTTACTGTATCCATCTGACCTTCTTATTGACGATGAATTTGAGAAATTGCATCCGAATTAAATAGAAAAGGCACAATGCCGACTTAAGTACAAGAAGACTGACTCTTCTTACTGTCTATGTTTTGAACCATTCCTGTGACGCTAGTTACAGATTCCAATGCTTCACTTCAGGTTTACTGTATCCCTCTGACCATCTTAATGACGATGAAACACAGAAATTGCATCGGAATTAAATACAAAAGGCACAATGTCGACTTAAGTACAAGAAGACTGACTCTTCTTACTGACTATGTTTCGAACCATTCCTGTGACACTAGTTATAGATTCCGATGATTCACTTCAGGTTTACTGTAACCCTTGGACCATCTTATTGACGATGAAACACAGAAATTGCATCGGAATTAAATAGAAAAGGCACAATGCCGACTTAAGTACAAGAAGACTGACTCTTCTTACTGACTATGTTTGGAACCATTCCTGTGACACTAGTTACAGATTCCGATGCTTCACTTCAGGTTTACTGTATCCCTCTGACCTTCTTACAGACGATGAAACACAGAAATTGCATCGGAATTAAATAGAAACGGCACAATGCCGACTTAAGTACAAGAAGACTGACTCTTCTTTCTGACTATGTTTTGAACCATTCCTGTGACACTAGTTACAGATTCCGATGCTTCACTTCAGGTTTACTGTATCCCTCTGACCTTCTTACAGACGATGAAACACAGAAATTGCATCGCAATTAAATAGAAACGGCACAATGCCGACTTAAGTACAAGAAGACTGACTCTTCTTACTGTCTATGATTTGAACCATTCCAGCGACACTAGTTATAGATTTCGATGATTCACTTCAGGTTTACTGTTTCCTTGGACCTTCGTATTGACGATGAAACACAGAAATTGCATCGGAATTAAATAGAAATGGCACAATGCCGACTTAAGTACAAGAAGACTGACTCTTCTTACTGACTATGTTTGGAACCATTCCTGTGACACTAGTTATAGAATCCGATGCTTCACATCAGGTTTACTATATCGCTCTGACCTTCGTATTGACGATGAAACACAGAAATTGCATCGGAATTAAATAGAAAAGGCACAATGCCGACTTAAGTACAAGAATACTGACTCTTCTTACTGTCCAAGGTTTGAACCATTCCTGTGACACTAGTTATAGATTCCGATGCTTCACTTCAAGTTTACTGTATCCTTCTGACCTTCTTATTGACGATGAAACTCAGAAATTGCATCGGAATTAAATAGATAAGGCACAATGCCGACTTAAGTACAAGAAGACTGACTCTTCTTACTGTCTATGTTTTGAACCATTCTTGTGACACTAGTTACAGATTCCGATGCTTCACTTCAGGTTTACTGCATCCCTCTGACCTTCATATTGACGATGAAACACAGAAATTGCATCGGAATTTCCCAAATGCACAATGTCGACTTAAGTACAAGAAGACTGACTCTTCTTACTGACTATGTTTTGAACCATTCCTGTGACACTAGTTATGGACTCCGGAGATTCACTTCAGGTTTACTCTAACCCTTGGACCATCTTATTGACGATGAAAGACAGAAATTTCATCGGAATTAAATAGAAAAGGCACAATGCCGACTTAAGTACAAGAAGACTGACTCTTCATACTGACTATGATTGGAACCATTCCTGTGACACTAGTTACAGATTCCGATGCTTCACTTCAAGTTTACTGTATCCCTCTGACCTTCTTATTGACGATGAAACTCAGAAATTGCATCGGAATTAAATAGAAAGGGCATATTGCCGACTTAAGTACAAGAAGACTGACTCTTCTTACTGTCTACGTTTAGAATCATTCGTGTGACGCTAGTTACAGAATCCGATGCTTCACTTCAGGTTTACTGTATCCCTCTGAGCATCTTAATGACGATGAAACACAGAAATTGCATCGGTATTAAATACAAAAGGCACAATGCCGACTTAAGTACAAGAAGACTGACTCTTCTTACTGTCTATGTTTTGAACCATTCCAGCGACACTAGTTATAGATTTCGATGATTCACTTCAGGTTTACTGTTTCCTTGGACCTTCGTATTGACGATGAAACACAGAAATTGCATCGGAATTAAATAGAAATGGCACAATGCAGACTTAAGTACAAGAAGACTGACTCTTCTTACTGTCTATGATTTGAACCATTCCAGCGACACTAGTTATAGATTTCGATGATTCACTTCAGGTTTACTGTTTCCTTGGACCTTCGTATTGACGATGAAACACAGAAATTGCATCGGAATTAAATAGAAAAGGCAAAATGCCGACTTAAGTACAAGAAGACTGACTCTTCCTACTGTCTATGCTTTGAACCATTCCTGTGAGGCTAGTTGTAGATTCCGATGCCTCACTTCAGGTTTACTGTATCCCTCTGACCTTCTTATTGACGATGAAACACAGAAATTGCATCGGTATTAAATACAAAACGCACAATGCCGACTTAAGTACAAGAAGACTGACTCTCCCTACTGTTTATACTTTGAACCATTACTGTGACACTAGTTGTAGATTCCGATGCCTCACTTCAGGTTTACTGTATCCCTCTGACCTTCTTATTGGCGATGAAACACAGAAATTGCATCGGTATTAAATACAAAAGGCACAATGCCGACTTAAGTACAAGAAGACTGACTCTTCTTACTGTCTATGGTTTGAACCATTCCAGCGACACTAGTTATAGATTTCGATAATTCACTTCAGGTTTACTGTTTCCTTGGACCTTCGTATTGACGATGAAACACAGAAATTGCATCGGAATTAAATAGAAAAGGCTCAATGCCGACTTAAGTACAAGAAGACTGACTCTTCTTACTGACTATGTTTGGAACCATTCCTTTGACACTAGTTATAGATTCCGATGCTTCACTTTAGGTTTATTGTATCACTCTGACCTTCTTATTGACGATTACACACAGATATTGCATCGGAATTAAATAGAAAAGGCACAATGCAGACTTAAGTACAAGAGGACTGACTCTTCTTACTGAATATGTTTCGAACCATTCCTGTGACACTAGTTATAGATTCCGATGCTCCACTTCAGGTTTACTATATCGCTCTGACCTTCGTACTGACGATGAAACACAGAAATTGCATCGGAATTAAATAGTAAAGGCACAATGCCGACATAAGTACAAGAATACTGACTCTTCTTACTGTCTAAGGTTTGAACCATTCCTGTGACACTAGTTATAGATTCCGATGCTTCACTTCAGGTTTACTGTATCCCTCTGACCTTCTTATTGACGATGAAACTCAGAAATTTCATCGGAATTAAATAGAAAATGCACAATGCCGACTTAAGTACAAGAAGACTGACTCTTCTTACTGTCTATGTTCTGAACCATTCTTGTGACGCTAGTTACAGATTCCGATGCTTCACTTCAGGTTTACTGTATCCCTCTCACCATCTTAATGACGATGAAACACAGAAATTGCATCGGAATTAAATAGAAAAAGTACAGTGCCGACTTAAGTACAGGAAGACTGACTCTTCCTACTGTCTATGCTTTGAACCATTCCTGTGACACTAGTTGTAGATTCCGATGCTTCACTTCAGGTTTACTGTATCCCTCTGACCTTCTTATTGACGATGAAACACAGAAATTGCATCGGAATTAAATACAAAAGGCACAACGGCGACATAAGTACAAGAGGACTGACTCTTCTCACTGTCTGTGCTTTTAACCATTCCTGTGACGTTAGATACAGATTCCGATGCTTCACTTCAGGTTTACTGCATCCCTCTGACCTTCTTATTGACGATGAAACACAGAAATTGCATCGGAATTAAATACAAAAGGCACAATGTCGACTTAAGTTCAAGAAGACTGACTCTTCTTACTGACTATGTTTTGAACCATTCCTGTGACACTAGTTATAGATTCCGGAGATTCACTTCAGGTTTACTGTAACCCTTGGACCATCTTATTGACGATGAAACACAGAAATTTCATCGGAATTAAACAGAATATGCACAATGCCGACTTAAGTACAAGAAGACAGACTCTTCATACTGACTATGATTGGAACCATTCCTGTGACACTATTTACAGATTCCGATGCTTCACTTCAGGTTTACTGTATCCCTCTGACCTTCTTATTGACGATGAAACACAGAAATTGCTTCGGAATTAAATAGAAACGCAAAATTGCCGACTTAAGTACATGAAGACTGACTCTTCTTACTGATTGCTTTGAACCATTCCTGTGACACTAGTTATAGATTCCGATGCTTCACTTCAGGTTTACTGTATCCCTCCGACCTTCTTATTGGCGATGAAACACAGAAATTGCATCGGAATTATATACAAATGGCACAATGCCGACTTAAGAACGAGAAGACTGACTCTCCTTACTGTCTATGATTTGAACCGTTCCTGTGACACTAGTTATATTTTCCGATGCTTCACTTCAGGTTTACTGTATCCCTCTGACCTTCTTACTGACGATGAAACACAGAAATTGCATCGGTATTAAATTCAAAATGCACAATGCCGACTTTAGTACAAGAAGACTGACTCTTCTTACTGTCTATGATTTAAACCATTCCTGCGGCACTAGTTATAGATTTCGATGATTCACTTCAGGTTTACTGTTTCTATGGACCTTCGAACTGACGATGAAACACAGAAATTGCATCGGAATTATATAGAAAAGGCACAATGCCGACTTAAGTACAAGAAGACTGACTCTTCTTACTGACTATGTTTGGAACAATTCCTGTGACACTAGTTATAGATCGTATTGACGATGAAACTCAGAAATTGCATCGGAATTAAATAGAAAAGGCACATTGCCGACTTAAGTGCAAGAAGACTGACTCTTCTTACTGTCTACGTTTTGAACCATTCCTGTGACGCTAGTTACAGATTCCGATGCTTCACTTCAGATTTACTGTATCCCTCTGACCATCTTAATGACGATGAAACACAGATATTGCATCGGTATTAAATACAAAAGGCACAATGCCGACTTAAGTACAAGAAGACTGACCCGTCTTACTGTCTATGTTTTGAACCATTCCTGTGACAATAGTTATAGATTCCGATGCTTCACTTCAGGTTTGCTGTATCCCTCTGACATTCTTATTGACGATAAAACACATAAATTGCATCGGAATTAAATACAAAAGGCACAATGGCGACTTAAGTACAAGAAGACTGACTCTTCTTACTGTCTATGATTTGAACCCTTCCTGCGACACTAGTTATAGATTTCGATGATTCACTTCAGGTTTACTGTTTCCTTGGACCTTCCTATTGACGATGAAACGCAGAAATTGCATCGGAATTAAATAGAAAAGGCACAATGCCGACTTACGTACAAGAAGACAGACTCTTCTTACTGACTATGTTTGGAACCATTCCTGTGACACTAGTTATAGATTCCGATGCTTCACTTCATGTTTATTGTATCACTCTGACCCTCTTATTGACGATTAAACACAGATATTGCATCGGAATTAAATAGAAAAGGCACAATGCCGACTTAAGTACAAGAGGACTGACTCTTCTTACTGAATATGTTTTGAACCATTCCTGTGACACTAGTTATAGATTCCGATGCTCCACTTCAGGTTTACTGTATCGCTCTGACCTTCTTACTGACGATGTAACACAGAAATTGCATCGGAATTAAATAGAAAAGGCAAAATGCCGACTTAAGTACAAGAATACTGACTCTTCTTACTGTCTATGGTTTGAACCAATCCTGTGACACTAGTTATAGATTCCGATGCTTCACTTCAGGTTTACTGTATCCATCTGACCTTCTTATTGACGATGAATTTCAGAAATTGCATCCGAATTAAATAGAAAAGGCACAATGCCGACTTAAGTACAAGAAGACTGACTCTTCTTACTGTCTATGTTTTGAACCATTCCTGTGACGCTAGTTACAGATTCCGATGCTTCACTTCAGGTTTACTGTATCCCTCTGACCATCTTAATGACGATGAAACACAGAAATTGCATCGGAATTAAATACAAAAGGCACAATGTCGACTTAAGTACAAGAAGACTGACTCTTCTTACTGACTATGTTTTGAACCATTCCTGTGACACTAGTTATAGATTCCGATGATTCACTTCAGGTTTACTGTAACCCTTGGACCATCTTATTGACGATGAAACACAGAAATTGCATCGGAATTAAATAGAAAAGGCACAATACCGACTTAAGTACAAGAAGACTGACTCTTCTTACTGACTATGTTTGGAACCATTCCTGTGACACTAGTTACAGATTCCGATGCTTCACTTCAGGTTTACTGTATCCCTCTGACCTTCTTACAGACGATGAAACACAGAAATTGCATCGCAATTAAATAGAAACGGCACAATGCCGACTTAAGTACAAGAAGACTGACTCTTCTTTCTGACTATGTTTTGAACCATTCCTGTGACACTAGTTACAGATTCCGATGCTTCACTTCAGGTTTACTGTATCCCTCTCACCTTCTTACAGACGATGAAACACAGAAATTGCATCGCAATTAAATAGAAACGGCACAATGCCGACTTAAGTACAAGAAGACTGACTCTTCTTACTGTCTATGATTTGAACCATTCCAGCGACACTAGTTATAGATTTCGATGATTCACTTTAGGTTTACTGTTTCCTTGGACCTTCGTATTGACGATGAAACAAAGAAATTGCATCGGAATTAAATAGAAATGGCACAATGCCGACTTAAGTACAAGAAGACTGACTCTTCTTACTGACTATGTTTGGAACCATTCCTGTGACACTAGTTATAGAATCCGATGCTTCACTTCAGGTTTACTATATCGCTCTGACCTTCGTATTGACGATGAAACACAGAAATTGCATCGGAATTAAATAGAAAAGGCACAATGCCGACTTAAGTACAAGAATACTGACTCTTCTTACTGTCTAAGGTTTGAACCATTCCTGTGACACTAGTTATAGATTCCGATGCTTCACTTCAAGTTTACTGTATCCTTCTGACCTTCTTACTGACGATGAAACTCAGAAATTGCATCGGAATTAAATAGACAAGGCACAATGCCGACTTAAGTACAAGAAGACTGACTCTTCTTACTGTCAATGTTTTGAACCATTCTTGTGACGCTAGTTACAGATTCCGATGCTTCACTTCAGGTTTACTGCATCCCTCTGACCTTCTTATGGACGATGAAACACAGAAATTGCATCGGAATTTCCCAAATGCATAATGTCGACTTAAGTACAAGAAGACTGACTCTTCTTACTGACTATGTTTTGAACCATTCCTGTGACACTAGTTATGGATTCCGGAGATTCACTTCAGGTTTACTCTAACCCTTGGACCATCTTATTGACGATGAAAGACAGAAATTTCATCGGAATTAAATAGAAAAGGCACAATGCCGACTTAAGTACAAGAAGACTGACTCTTCATACTGACTATGATTGGAACCATTCCTGTGACACTAGTTACAGATTCCGATGCTTCACTTCAAGTTTACTGTATCCCTCTGACCTTCGTATTGACGATGAAACTCAGAAATTGCATTGGAATTAAATAGAAAGGGCATATTGCCGACTTAAGTACAAGAAGACTGACTCTTCTTACTGTCTACGTTTAGACCCATTCGTGTGACGCTAGTTACAGAATCCGATGCTTCACTTCAGGTTTACTGTATCCCTCTGACCATCTTAATGACGATGAAACACAGAAATTGCATCGGTATTAAATACAAAAGGCACAATGCCGACATAAGTACAAGAAGACTGACTCTTCTTACTGTCTATGTTTTGAACCATTCCAGCGACACTAGTTATAGATTTCGATGATTCACTTCAGGTTTACTGTTTCCTTGGACCTTCGTATTGACGATGAAACACAGAAATTGCATCGGAATTAAATAGAAATGGCACAATGAAGACTTAAGTACAAGAAGACTGACTCTTCTTACTGTCTATGATTTGAACCATTTCAGCGACACTAGTTATAGATTTCGATGATTCACTTCAGGTTTACTGTTTCCTTGGACCTTCGTATTGACGATGAAACACAGAAATTGCATCGGAATTAAATAGAAAAGGCAAAATGCCGACTTAAGTACAAGAAGACTGACTCTTCCTACTGTCTATGCTTTGAACCATTCCTGTGAGACTAGTTGTAGATTCCGATGCCTCACTTCAGGTTTACTGTATCCCTCTGACCTTCTTATTGACGATGAAACACAGAAATTGCATCGGTATTAAATACAAAACGCACAATGCCGACTTAAGTACAAGAAGACTGACTCTTTTTACTGTCTATGATTTGAACCATTCCAGCGACACTAGTTATAGATTTCGATGATTCACTTCAGGTTTACTGTTTCCTTGGACCTTCGTAATGACGATGAAACACAGAAATTGCATCGGAATTAAATAGAAATGGCACAATGCCGACTTAAGTACAAGAAGACTGACTCTTCTTACTGACTATGTTTGGAACCATTCCTGAGACACTAGTTATAGATTCCGATGTTTCACTTCAGGTTTACTATATCGCTCTGACCTTCGTATTGACGATGAAACACAGAAATTGCATCGGAATTAAATAGAGAAGGCACAATGCCGACTTAAGTACAAGAATACTGACTCTTCTTACTGTCTAAGGTTTCAACCATTGTTGTGACACTAGTTATAGATTCCGATGCTTCACTTCAGGTTTACTGTATACTTCTGACCTTCTTATTGACGATGAAACTCAGAAATTTGATCGGAATTAAATAGAAAAGGCACAATGCCGACTTAAGGGGATACGGAATCACCTATCCCCGCAATGTTAATATATGCCTACTATAGGGAACATTTTCTCACAAACTACTGGAGACAGAGAGGTAAAAATTTTACTGTATGTGCATTCATATGTTACAACAATACGGAAACAACAGTTTATTGTCAAAGTATTTTCTTACAGAGATATTGTACATTTATTTTTAAGTAAATTTTTTCCATCGCTTTTTACTAGACTATCACCCCTAAGTCTTTTGTAAATCAAGTAATTAAAAAATCGTTGTTTCAGTATGTAATAGGGACCTATGTCACTACGTCATAAAAATTTCAGACTTCTAGGTTGACCAGTACCTGAGATAATGTTCCTAGATGAAGTAAAAAGTAAACTTACGGGAAACGGAGAAAGAAGATTAAAACATTCCTGATCCGTAGCTAATACCCCCTTCACAGTCTTCATAATCATCTTCAAGTCTTCTTTTGGCACCCCTGTGCACCTGTCTTGCTTTTTTCACTAATGTCTTGATTATATTATCAGCATGCCTTAGTCTGTGCTGATCTAAAAAGAACATAGCACGTACCGTACGGGAACCAACACACATACCCAACTTTTGAAGGACCTGGCATTTAGTTATATTTCCAAGATTGAAGGTTGCCACAGCATCATACACACCAAAATGTAGTGTATTAATTCCGACAAACACTGTTTTTGGGAGACGATGCCATATCACACTATTCAAGCACTCGTTGGGGTTCTGCGTTTTTCCGTGAAGACATTTCATCAGAAGACTTCTGTCAGCCAGATCTCTGAAAATGGGCTTTATTTCTGCCATGATGGCTGATGGTAGACTGTGGTGGTGAATGTATTTGTCTCCTGTTGTTAGTCCCCTATTGTATTTACACCAGCTGTTTTCACCTTTGGGGCACAAACCATGTTGTGGATGCTAATCCGTGGATGCGGTGTGGAAATATAAAGCCCATATAGCTCTCCTCATTTCTTCAAGATTGCCTGTATTTTGCCTGATTGCAAGGCCATAGCAGTTCTGAATGTGGTCTATTATGGAATCAGTCAATCTTCCTCTGCCATCCAAGGTTTTCCCATCATCTAGTTTTTTCCCTTTCATAACTGATTTTAACCTTCTCAGCCTGGCACCCATTCTCTTCTGCACATGTCCTATACATTCAAGTTTGCTTATATTTACACTGTTCCCATATGGTTTGCTTTCCAAAACTTCTTTGAATGCTTTAGAGTCACCATCTCCCAGATATTTGACATAGCGAACATTATACCACTGTGAAGAGCGATGAAAAATTTTCTTCACCCCAGCAACCTCCATGCCACCACTACTACCATAATAATTAGCAATACAGTCATCACTGTGTTCATTTTTCAGCCTGCCTGTGCACCTACAGTATTTAGACATTATTGCAACATCAATAACCTTGCCAGTATCAACACTAGTTGCTGTTACAACACCATTGTTGGAGGTGTGGCCCCTTTTCTGCCACGTGCCATCAAACGCCACTGTGAGGTCACGACTGCCGTCATTTTCTTCCACTGCTTCTTCCACAGCAACCTGCATTGACTTCTGTGCTACATCTTCAACTGCAGATCCTAGTACATAATTGTAAGCTTCAAACTTTGAAGGTGCACTTGGAAGATTTAGAACACCACATAGCATATCACCAGCTGCTTTGCCCTTACCAATTGCTCGCAATCCATAAACTAACCTAATATTTACACTATAAAGTTCAGTTTTCATGTATCCATTATTTACAGTTACTGAAACCGAACTTGGAAACTTACAGCTGTATTTACAAACACTGCATATTAAATTAAACTGGGCAGCCAGGCCAACATAGGATTCTACTTTCAGAGAAACGTTTCCATGACATTTTTTGCAGCACAAACTGTTTTCAAGAGCTTCACACAATGTATTCGTATCAATGAGTTCAAAAACTTCATTCCCTCTATCAAGTAAATTATATTTCTCTTCCAAATCTCTTAGTTTTTTATGAGAAGCACTGTTTTCATTTGGTGTAAGTTCGTTCGGCAAATCAGTAATAAGTGGATTCACATTTTCCAACAGTGATGATGATGAACTGCTTTGCTTTGCTAATGAATCATTATTTCTTTTCTTTTGCCAGTTCACACGCTTTTTAAATACTTTTGCTTTAGCTCTAGGCATTTTCACTGCGAAAAATGAAGCACTAAATACGAAATAACTCAACAACAACTACTTTCTTATATCACACTGTTTACAAAACAGTCCCGCCACAAAGTCAAAGAGTAACTTAAGGAAACCAGAGAGAAACATTTTCGGGCAACTAGTGTATAAATAGTCGCTGGAAACCGGGATATTTGAATTCATGTCACTTTGAAGGTACTGCCAAAAAGTTCATGGTCAGCCACGAGAGACGTGTATAACTAAAGCGCAATACCCGATCTCACAAATATATAAAAATAAAATAGTTATAATTGTAGTAGAGCTATGTATGATACGTCATTTTAAAGAGGAAACATGGCAGAATATAATACGCCAATAAAAAAAATTCGATTTTTTAACCCAAAATCCGATTCCGTATCCCCTTAAGTACAAGAAGACCGACTCTTCTTACTGTCTATGTTTTGAACCAATCTTGTGACGCTAGTTACAGATTCCGATGCTTCACTTCAGGTTTACTGCATCCCTCTGACCTTCTTATTGACGATGAAACACAGAAATTGCATCGGAATTTCCCAAATGCACAATGTCGACTTAAGTACAAGAAGACTGACCCTTCTTACTGACTATGTTTTGAACCATTCCTGTGACACTAGTTATGGATTCCGGAGGTTCACTTCAGGTTTACTGTAACCCTTGGACCATCTTAGTGACGATGAAAGACAGAAATTTCATCGGAATTAAATAGAAAAGGCACAATGCCGACTTATGTACAAGAAGACTGACTCTTCATACTGACTATGATTGGAACCATTCCTGTGACACTAGTTACAGATTCCGATGCTTCACTTCAGGTTTACTGTATCCCTCTGACCTTCTTATTGACGATGAAACTCAGAAATTGCATCGGAATTAAATAGAAAGGGCACATTGCCGACTTAAGTACAAGAAGACTGACTCTTCTTACTGTCCACGTTTAGAACCATTCGTGTGACGCTAGTTACAGAATCCGATGCTTCACTTTAGGTTTACTGTATCCCTCTGACCATCTTAATGACGATGAAACACAGAAATTGCATCAGAATTAAATAGAAAAGGCACAAAGTCGACTTAAGTACAAGAAGACTGCCTCTTCCTACTGTCTATGCTTTGAACCATTCCTGTGACCCTAGTTGTTGATTCCGATGCTTCACTTCAGGTTTACTGTATCCCTCTGACCTTCTTATTGACGATGGAACACAGAAATTGCATCGGTATTAAATACAAAAGGCACATTGCCGACTTAAGTACAAGAGGACTGACTCTTCTTACTGTCTATGATTTGAACCATTCCTGCGGCACTAGTTATAGATTTCGATGATTCACTTCAGGTTTACTGTTTCTATGGACCTTCGAACTGACGATGAAACACAGAAATTGCATCGGAATTAAATAGAAAAGGCACAATGCCGACTTAAGTACAAGAAGACTGACTCTTCTTACTGACTATGTTTGGAACAATTCCTGTGACACTAGTTATAGATCGTATTGACGATGAAACTCAGAAATTGCATCGGAATTAAATAGAAAAGGCACATTGCCGACTTAAGTGCAAGAAGACTGACTCTTCTTACTGTCTACGTTTTGAACCATTCCTGTGACGCTAGTTACAGATTCCGATGCTTCACTTCAGATTTACTGTATCCCTCTGACCATCTTAATGACGATGAAACACAGAAATTGCATCGGTATTAAATACAAAAGGCACAATGCCGGCTTAAGTACAAGAAGACTGACCCGTGTTACTGTCTATGTTTTGAACCATTCCTGTGACACTAGTTATAGATTCCGATGCCGCACTTCAGGTTTACTGTATCCCCGTGACCTTCTTATCGACGATAAAACACAGAAATTGCACGGAATTAAATACAAAAGGCACAATGCTGACTTAAGTACAAGAATACTGACTCTTCCTACTGTCTATGCTTTGAACCATTCCTGTGACCCTAGTTGTTGATTCCGATGCTTCACTTCAGGTTTACTGTATCCCTCTGACGTTCTTATTGACGATGGAACACAGAAATTGCATCGGTATTAAATACAAAAGGCACATTGCCGACTTAAGTACAAGAGGACTGACTCTTCTTACTGTCTATGATTTGAACCATTCCTGCGGCACTAGTTATAGATTTTGATGATTCGCTTCAGGTTTACTGTTTCCTTGGACCTTCGTATTGACGATGAAACACAGAAAATGCATCGGAATTAAATAGAAAAGGCACAATGCCGACTTAAGTACAAGAAGACTGACTCATCTTACAGACTATGTTTGGAACCATTCCTGTGACACTAGTTATAGATTCCGATGCTTCACTTCAGGTTTATTGTATCACTCTGACCTTCTTATTGACGATTAAACACAGTTATTGCATCGGAATTAAATAGAAAAGGCACAATGCCGACTTAAGTACAAGAGCACCGACTCTTCTTACTGAATATATTTTGAACCATTCCTGTTACACTAGTTATAGATTCCGATGCTCCACTTCAGGTTTACTGTATCGCTCTGACCTTCTTGCTGACGATGAAACACAGAAATTGCATCGGAATTAAATAGAAAAGGCACAATGCCGACTTAAGTACAAGAATACTGACTCTTCTTACTGTCTATGGTTTGAACTATTCCTGTGACACTAGTTATAGATTCCAATGCTTCACTTCAGGTTTACTGTATCCCTCTGACCATCTTAATGACGATGAAACACAGAATTTGCATCGGAATTAAATAGAAAAAGCACAATGCCGACTTAAGTACAAGAAGACTGACTCTTCCTACTGTCTATGCTTTGAACCATTCCTGTGACACTAGTTGTAGATTCCGATGCTTGACTTCAGGTTTACTGTATCCCTCTGACGTTCGTATTGACGATGAAACACAGAAATTGCATCGGAATTAAATACAAAAGTCACAATGGCGACTTAAGTACAAGAAGGCTGACTCTTCTCACTGCCTGTGTTTTTAACCATTCCTGTGACGTTAGATAAAGATTCCGATGCTTCACTTCAGGTTTACTGCATCCCTCTGACCTTCTTATTGACGATGAAACACAGAAATTGCATCGGAATTAAATACAAAACTCACAATGTCGACTTAAGTACAAGAAGACTGACTCTTCTTACTGACTATGTTTTGAACCATTCCTGTGACACTAGTTATAGATTCCGATGATTCACTTCAGGTTTACTGTAACCCTTGGACCATCTTATTGACGATGAAACACAGAAATTGCATCGGAATTAAATCGAAACGGCACAATGCCGACTTAAGTACAAGAAGACTGACTCTTCTTTCTTACTATATTAGGAACCATTCATGTGACACTAGTTGTAGATTCCGATGCTTCACTTCAGGTTTACTGTATCCCTCTGAACTTCTTGTTGACGATGAAACACAGAAATTGCATCGGTATTAAATACAAAAGGCACAATGCCGGCTTAAGTACAAGAAGACTGACTCTTCTTACTGTCTATGATTTGAACCATTCCTGTGACGCTAGTTACAGATTCCGATGCTTCACTTCAGGTTTACTGTATCCCTCTGACCATCTTAATGACGATGAAACACAGAAATTGCATCGGAATTAAAAAGAAATGGCACAATGCCGACTTAAGTACAAGAAGACTGACTTTTCCTACTGTCTATGTTTTCAACCATTCCTGTGAAACTAGTTGTAGATTCCGATGCTTCACTTCAGGTTTACTGTATCCCTCTGAACTTCTTATTGACGATGAAACACAGAAATTGCATCGGTATTAAATACAAAAGGCACAATGCCGGCTTAAGTACAAGAAGACTGACCCGTGTTACTGTCTATGGTTTGAAACATTCCTGTGACACTAGTTATGGATTCCGTTGCCTTACTTCAGGTTTACTGGATCCCCGTGACCTTCGTATCGACGACAAAACACAGAAATTGCACGGAATTAAATACAAAAGGCACAATGCTGACTTAAGTACAAGAATACTGACTCTTCTTACTGTCTATGATTTGAACCATTCCTGCGACACTAGTTATAGATTTTGATGATTCGCTTCAGGTTTACTGTTTCCTTGGACCTTCGTATTGACGATGAAACACAGAAAATGCATCGGAATTAAATAGAAAAGGCACAATGCCGACTTAAGTACAAGAAGACTGACTCATCTTACAGACTATGTTTGGAACCATTCCTGTGACACTAGTTATAGATTCCGATGCTTCAGTTCAGGTTTATTGTATCACTCTGACCTTCTTATTGACGATTAAACACAGTTATTGCATCGGAATTAAATAGAAAAGGCACAATGCCGACTTAAGTACAAGAGGACCGACTCTTCTTACTGAATATATTTTGAACCATTCCTGTTAAACTAGTTATAGATTCCGATGCTCCACTTCAGGTTTACTGTATCGCTCTGACCTTCTTGCTGACGATGAAACACAGAAATTGCATCGGAATTAAATAGAAAAGGCACAGTGCCGACTTAAGTACAAGAATACTGACTCTTCTTACTGTCTATGGTTTGAACCATTCCTGTGACACTAGTTATAGATTCCAATGCTTCACTTCAGGTTTACTGTATCCCTCTGACCATCTTAATGACGATGAAACACAGAAATTGCATCGGAATTAAATAGAAAAAGCACAATGCCGACTTAAGTACAAGAAGACTGACTCTTCCTACTGTCTATGCTTTGAACCATTCCTGTGACACTAGTTGTAGATTCCGATGCTTGACTTCAGGTTTACTGTATCCCTCTGACGTTCGTATTGACGATGAAACACAGAAATTGCATCGGAATTAAATACAAAAGTCACAATGGCGACTTAAGTACAAGAAGGCTGACTCTTCTCACTGCCTGTCTTTTTAACCATTCCTGTGACGTTAGATACAGATTCCGATGCTTCACTTCAGGTTTACTGCATCCCTCTGACCTTCTTATTGACGATGAAACACAGAAATTGCATCGGAATTAAATACAAAAGGCACAATGTCGACTTAAGTACAAGAAGACTGACTCTTCTTAGTGACTATGTTTTGAACCATTCCTGTGACACTAGTTATAGATTCCGGAGATTCACTTCAGGTTTACTGTAACCCTTGGACCATCTTATTGACGTTGAAACACAGAAACTTTATCGGAATTAAATAGAAAAGGCACAATGCCGACTTAAGTACAAGAAGACTGACTCTTCATACTGACTATGATTGGAACCATTCCTGTGACACTAGTTACAGATTCCGATGCTTCACTTCAGGTTTACTGTATCCCTCTGACCATCTGATTGACGATGAAACACAGAAATTGCATCGGAATTAAATAGAAACGGCAAATTGCCGACTTAAGTACAAGAAGACTGACTCTTCTTTCTGACTATGTTTTGAACCTTTCCTGTGACACTAGTTATAGATTCCGATGCTTGACTTCAGGTTTACTGTATCCCTCTGACCTTCTTACTGACGATGAAACACAGAAATTGCATCGGAATTAAATAGAAAAGGCACAATGCCGACTTAAGAACAAGAAGACTGATTCTTCTTACTGTCTATGATTTGAACCATTCCTGCGACACTTGTTATAGATTTCGATGATTCACTTCAGGTTTACTGTTTCCTTCGACCTTCGTATTGACGATGAAACACAGAAATTGCATCGGAATTAAATAGAAAAGGCACAATGCCGACTTAAGTACAAGAAGACAGACTCTTCTTACTGACTATGTTTGGAACCATTGCTGTGACACTAGTTATAGATTGCGATACTTCACTTCAGGTTAAATGTATCACTCTGACCTTCTTATTGCCGATGAAACACAGAAATTGCATCGGAATTAAATACAAAAGGCACAATGCCGACTTAAATACAAGAAAACTGACTCTTCTTACTGTCTATGTTTTGAACCATTCCAATGACGCTAGTTAGAGATTCCGATGCTTCACTTCAGGGTTTACTGTATCCCTCTGACCATCTTAATGACGATGAAACACAGAAATTGCATCGGAATTAAATAGAGAAGGCACAATGCCGACTTAAGTCCAAGAAGACTGACTCTTCCTACTGTCTATGCTTTGAACCATTCCTGTGACACTAGTTGTAGATTCCGATGCTTCACTTCAGGTTTACGGTATCCCTCTGACCTTCTTATTGACGATGAAACACAGAAATTGAATCGGAATTAAATACAAAAGGCGCAATGTCCACTTAAGTACAAGAAGACTGACTCTTCGTACTGACTATGTTTTGAACCATTCCTGTGACACCAGATACAGATTCCGATGATTCACTTCAGGTTTACTGTAACCATTGGACCATCTTATTGACGATGAAACACAGAAATTGCATCGGAATTAAATAAAAAAGGCACAATGCCGACTTAAGTACAAGAATACTGACTCTTCTTACTGACTATGTTTGGAACCATTCCTGTGACACTAGTTACAGATTCCGATGCTACACTTCAGGTTTACTGTATCCCTCTGACATTCTTATTGACGAAGAAACACAGAAATTGCATCGGAATGAAATAGAAGCGGCGCAATGCCGACTTTAGTACAAGAAGACTGACTCTTCTTTCTGACTATGTTTTGAACCATTCCTGTGACACTAGTTATAGATTCCGATGCTTCACTTCAGGTTTACTGTATCCCTCTGACCTTCTTACTGACGATGAAACACAGAAATTGCATCGGAATTAAATAGAAATGGCACAATGCCGACTTAAGTACAAGAAGACTGGCTCTTCTTACTTACTATGTTAGAAACCATTCCTGTGACACTAGTTGTAGATTCCGATGCTTCATTTCAGGTTTACTGTATCCCTTTTACCTTCTTATTGACGATGAAACTCAGAAATTGCATCGGAATTAAATAGAAAAGGCACAATGCCGACTTAAGTACAAGAAGGCTGACTCTTCTTACTGTGTATGTTTTGAACCATTCCTGTGACGCTAGTTACAGATTCCGATGCTTCACTTCAGGTTTACTGTATCCCTCTGACCATCTTAATGACGATGAAACACATAAATTGCATCGGAATTAAATAGAAAAGGCACAATGCCGACTTAAGTACAAGAAGACTGACTCTTCCTACTGTCTATGCTTTGAACCATTCCTGTGACACTAGTTGTCGATTCCGATGCTTCACTTCAGGTTTACTGTATCCCTCTGAACTTCTTATTGACGATGAAACACCGAAATGGCATCGGAATTAAATAGATAAGGCACAATGCCGACTTAAGTACAAGAATACTGACTCTTCCTACTGTCTATGGTTTGAACCATTCCTGTGACACTAGTTATAGATTCCAATGCTTCACTTCAGGTTTACTGTATCCCTCTGACCTACTTACTGACGATGAAACACAGAAATTGCATCGGAATTAAATAGAAAAGGCACAATGCCGACTTAAGTACAAGAAGACTGACTCTTCTTACTTACTATGTTTGGAACCATTCCTGTGACACTAGTTATAGATTCCGATGCTTCATTTCAGGTTTACTGTATCCCTTGGACCTTCTTATTTACTATGAAACACAGAAAGTGCAACGGAATTAAATAGAAAAGGCACAATGCCGAATTAAGTACAAGAAGACTGACTCTTCCTACTGTCTATGTTTTGAACCATTCCTGTGACACTAGTTACAGATTCCGATGCTTCACTTCAGGTTCACTGTATCCCTCTGACCTTCTTATTGACGATGAAACAGAGAAATTGCACGGAATTAAATTCAAAAGGCACAATGCCGACTTAAGTACAAGAAGACTGACTCTTCTTACTGTCTATGATTTGAACCATTCCTGCGACACTAGTTGTAGATTTCGATGATTCGCTTCAGGTTTACTGTTTCCTTGGACCTTCGTATTGACGATGAAACACAGAAATTGCATCGGAATAAAATAGAAAGGGCACAATGCCGACTTAAGTACAAGAAGACTGACTCTTCTTACTGACTATGTTTGGAACCATTCCTGTGACCCTAGTTATAGATTCCGATGCTTCACTTCAGGTTTATTGTATCACTCTGACCTTCTTATTGACGATTAAACACAGTTATTGCATCGGAATTAAACAGAAAATGCACAATGCCGACTTAAGTACAAGAGGACTGACTCTTCTTACTGAATATGTTTTGAACCATTCCTGTGACACTAGTTATAGATTCCGATGCTCTACTTCAGGTTTACTGTATCGCTCTGACCTTCTTACCGACGATGAAACACAGAAATGGCATCGGAATTAAATAGATAAGGCACAATGCCGACTTAAGTACAAGAATACTGACTCTTCCTACTGTCTATGGTTTGAACCATTCCTGTGACACTAGTTATAGATTCCAATGCTTCACTTCATGTTTACTGTATCCCTCTGACCTTCTTATTGACGATGAAACTCAGAAATTCCATCGGAATTAAATAGAAAAGGCACAATGCCGACTTAAGTACAAGAAGACTGACTCTTCTTACTGTCTATGTTTTGAACCATTCCTGTGACGCTAGTTACAGATTCCGATGCTTCACTTTAGGTTTACTGTAACCCTCTGACCATCTTAATGACGATGAAACACAGAAATTACATCGGAATTAAATAGAAAAAGGTCAATGCCGACTTAAGTACAAGAAGACTGACACTTCCTACAGTCTATGCTTTGAACAATTCCTGTGACACTAGTTGTAGATTCCGATGCTTGACTTCAGGTTTACTGTATCCCTCTGACGTTCATATTGACGATGAAACACAGAAATTGCATCGGAATTAAATACAGAAGTCACAATGGCGACTTAAGTACAAGAAGACAGACTCTTCTCACTGTCTGTGTTTTTAACCATTCCTGTGACGTTAGATACAGATTCCGATGCTTCACTTCAGGTTTACTGCATCCCTCTGACCTTCTTATTGACGATGAAATACAGAAATTGTATCGGAATTAAATACAAAAGGCACAATGTCGACTTAAGTACAAGAAGACTGACTCTTCTTTCTGACTATGTTTGAACCATTCCTGTGACACTAGTTATAGATTCCGATGCTTGACTTCAGGTTTACTGTATCCCTCTGACCTTCTTACTGACGATGAAACACAGAAATTGCATCGGAATTAAATAGAAAAGGCACAATGCCGACTTAAGTACAAGAAGACTGACTCTTCTTACTTACTATGTTTGGAACCATTCCTGTGACACTAGTTATAGATTCCGATGCTTCATTTCAGGTTTACTGTATCCCTTGGACCTTCTTATTTACGATGAAACACAGAAAGTGCAACGGAATTAAATAGAAAAGGCACATGCCGAATTAAGTACAAGAAGACTGACTCTTCCTACTGTCTATGTTTTGAACCATTGCTGTGACACTAGTTACAGATTCCGATGCTTCACTTCAGGTTTACTGTATCCCTCTGACCTTCTTATTGACGATGAAACACCGAAATTGCATCGGAATAAAATACAAAAGGCACAATGCCTACTTAAGTAAAAGAAGACTGACAATTGTTACTGTCCATGTTTTGATCTATACCTGTGACACTAGTTATAGATTCCGATGCTTCACTTCAGGTTTACAGTATCCCTAGGACCTTCTTATTGACGATGAAACACAGAAATTGCATCGGAATTAAATAGAAAACGCACAATTCCGACTTAATTACAAGAAGACTGACTCTTCTTACTGTCTATGTTTTGAACCATTCCTGTGACACTAGTTATAGATTCCAATGCTTCACTTCAGGTGTACTGCATCCCTTGGACCTTGTTATTGATGATGAATCACGTAAACTGCATCGGAATTAACTAGAAAAGGCACAATGCCGACTTAAGTACAAGAAGACTGACTCTTCTTACTTACTATGTTTGAAAACATTCCTGTGACACTAGTTATAGATTCCGATTATTCATTTCAGGTTTACTGTATCCCTCAGACCTTCTTATTGACGATGAAACACAGAAATTGCATCGGAATTAAATAGAAAAGGCACAATGCCGAATAAGTACAAGAAGACTTACTCAGTGTCTATGAATTGAACCATTCCTGTGACACTAGTTATAGATTCCGATGCTTCACTTTAGGTTTACTGTATCCCTTGGACCTTCTTATTGACGATGAAACACAGAAATTGTATCGGAATTAAATACAAAAGGCACAATGCCGACTTATGTACAAAAGACTGACTCATCTTACTGTCTATGTTTTGAACTATTCCTGTGACACTAGTTATAGATTACGATGCTTCACTTCAGGTGTACTGTATCACTTGGACTTTCTTATTGACGATGAAACACAGAAATTGCATCGGAATTAAATAGAAAAGGCACAATGCCGACTTAAGTACAAGTAGACTGACTCTTCATACAGTCTATGTTTTAAACCATTCCTGTGACACTAGTTATAGATTCTGATGCTTCACTTCAGGTTTACTGTATTCCTCTGACCTTCTTATTGACGATGAAACACAGAAATTGCATCGGTATTAAATACAAAAGGCACAATGCCGACTTAAGTACAAGAAGACTGACCCGTCTTAGTGTCTATGTTTTGAACCATTCCTGTGACACTACTTATAGATTCCGATGCCTCACTTCAGGTTTACTGTATCCCTCTGACCTTCTTATTGACGATAAAACACAGAAATTGCACGGAATTAAATTCAAAAGGCACAATGCCGCCTTAAGTACAAGAAGACTGACTCTTCTCACTGTCTATGATATGAACCATTCCTGCGACACTAGTTATAGATTTCGATGATTCACTTCAGGTTTACTGTGCCCTTGGACCTTCGTATTGACGATTAAACACAGACATTGCATCGGAATTAAACAGAAAAGTCACAATGCCGACTTAAGTACAAGAAGACTGACTCTTCTTACTGACTATGTTTTGAACCATTCCTGTGACACTAGTTATAGATTCCGGAGATTCACTTGAGGTTTACTGAAACCCTTGCACCATCTTATTGACGATGAAACACAGAAATTTCATCGGAATTAAATAGAAAAAGCTCAATGCCGACTTAAGTACAAGAAGACTGACACTTCCTACAGTCTATGCTTTGAACCATTCCAGTGACCCTAGTTATAGATTCCGATGCTTCACTTCAGGTTTATTGTATCACTCTGACCTTCTTATTGACGATTAAACACAGTTATTGCATCGGAATTAAATAGAAAATGCACAATGTCGACTTAAGTACAAGAGGACTGACTCTTCTTACTGAATATGTTTTGAACCAGTCCTGTGACACTAGTTATAGATTCCGATGCTCTACTTCAGGTTTACTGTATCGCTCTGACCTTCTTACTGACGATGAAACTCAGAAATGGCATCGGAATTAAATAGAAAAGGCACAATGCCCGCTTAAGTACAAGAATACTGACTCTTCTTAATGTCTATGGTTTGAAGCATTCCTTTGACACTAGTTATAGATTCCAATGCTTCACTTCAGGTTAACTGTGTCCTTCTGACCTTCATATTGACGGCGAAACACAGAAATTGTATCGGAATTAAATACAAAACTCACAATGCCGACTTAAGTACAAGAAGACTGACTCCTCTTACTGTCTATGCTTTGAACCATTCCTGTGACGCTAGTTACAGATTCCGATGCTTCACTTCAGGTTTACTGTATCCCTCTGACCATCTTAATGACGATGAAACACAAAAATTGCATCGGAATTAAATAGAAAATGCACAATGCCGACTTAAGTACAAGTAGACTGACTCTTCCTACTGTCTATGCTTTGTACCATTCCTGTGACACTAGTTGTAGATTCCGATGCTTCACTTCAGGTTTACTGTATCCCTCTGACCTTCTTATTGACGATGAAACACAGAAATTGCATCGGTATTAAATACAAAAGGCACAATGCCGACTTAAGTACAAGAAGACTGACCCGTCTTAGTGTCTATGTTTTGAACCATTCCTGTGACACTACTTATAGATTCCGATGCCTCACTTCAGGTTTACTGTATCCCTCTGACCTTCTTATTGACGATAAAACACAGAAATTGCACGGAATTAAATTCAAAAGGCACAATGCCGCCTTAAGTACAAGAAGACTGACTCTTCTTACTTACTATGTTTGAAAACATTCCTGTGACACTAGTTATAGATTCCGATTATTCATTTCAGGTTTACTGTATCCCTCAGACCTTCTTATTGACGATGAAACACAGAAATTGCATCGGAATTAAATAGAAAAGGCACAATGCCGAATAAGTACAAGAAGACTTACTCAGTGTCTATGAATTGAACCATTCCTGTGACACTAGTTATAGATTCCGATGCTTCACTTTAGGTTTACTGTATCCCTTGGACCTTCTTATTGACGATGAAACACAGAAATTGTATCGGAATTAAATACAAAAGGCACAATGCCGACTTATGTACAAAAGACTGACTCATCTTACTGTCTATGTTTTGAACTATTCCTGTGACACTAGTTATAGATTACGATGCTTCACTTCAGGTGTACTGTATCACTTGGACTTTCTTATTGACGATGAAACACAGAAATTGCATCGGAATTAAATAGAAAAGGCACAATGCCGACTTAAGTACAAGTAGACTGACTCTTCATACAGTCTATGTTTTAAACCATTCCTGTGACACTAGTTATAGATTCTGATGCTTCACTTCAGGTTTACTGTATTCCTCTGACCTTCTTATTGACGATGAAACACAGAAATTGCATCGGTATTAAATACAAAAGGCACAATGCCGACTTAAGTACAAGAAGACTGACCCGTCTTAGTGTCTATGTTTTGAACCATTCCTGTGACACTACTTATAGATTCCGATGCCTCACTTCAGGTTTACTGTATCCCTCTGACCTTCTTATTGACGATAAAACACAGAAATTGCACGGAATTAAATTCAAAAGGCACAATGCCGCCTTAAGTACAAGAAGACTGACTCTTCTCACTGTCTATGATATGAACCATTCCTGCGACACTAGTTATAGATTTCGATGATTCACTTCAGGTTTACTGTGCCCTTGGACCTTCGTATTGACGATTAAACACAGACATTGCATCGGAATTAAACAGAAAAGTCACAATGCCGACTTAAGTACAAGAAGACTGACTCTTCTTACTGACTATGTTTTGAACCATTCCTGTGACACTAGTTATAGATTCCGGAGATTCACTTGAGGTTTACTGAAACCCTTGCACCATCTTATTGACGATGAAACACAGAAATTTCATCGGAATTAAATAGAAAAAGCTCAATGCCGACTTAAGTACAAGAAGACTGACACTTCCTACAGTCTATGCTTTGAACCATTCCAGTGACCCTAGTTATAGATTCCGATGCTTCACTTCAGGTTTATTGTATCACTCTGACCTTCTTATTGACGATTAAACACAGTTATTGCATCGGAATTAAATAGAAAATGCACAATGTCGACTTAAGTACAAGAGGACTGACTCTTCTTACTGAATATGTTTTGAACCAGTCCTGTGACACTAGTTATAGATTCCGATGCTCTACTTCAGGTTTACTGTATCGCTCTGACCTTCTTACTGACGATGAAACTCAGAAATGGCATCGGAATTAAATAGAAAAGGCACAATGCCCGCTTAAGTACAAGAATACTGACTCTTCTTAATGTCTATGGTTTGAAGCATTCCTTTGACACTAGTTATAGATTCCAATGCTTCACTTCAGGTTAACTGTGTCCTTCTGACCTTCATATTGACGGCGAAACACAGAAATTGTATCGGAATTAAATACAAAACTCACAATGCCGACTTAAGTACAAGAAGACTGACTCCTCTTACTGTCTATGCTTTGAACCATTCCTGTGACGCTAGTTACAGATTCCGATGCTTCACTTCAGGTTTACTGTATCCCTCTGACCATCTTAATGACGATGAAACACAAAAATTGCATCGGAATTAAATAGAAAATGCACAATGCCGACTTAAGTACAAGTAGACTGACTCTTCCTACTGTCTATGCTTTGTACCATTCCTGTGACACTAGTTGTAGATTCCGATGCTTCACTTCAGGTTTACTGTATCCCTCTGACCTTCTTATTGACGATGAAACACAGAAATTGCATCGGTATTAAATACAAAAGGCACAATGCCGACTTAAGTACAAGAAGACTGACCCGTCTTAGTGTCTATGTTTTGAACCATTCCTGTGACACTACTTATAGATTCCGATGCCTCACTTCAGGTTTACTGTATCCCTCTGACCTTCTTATTGACGATAAAACACAGAAATTGCACGGAATTAAATTCAAAAGGCACAATGCCGCCTTAAGTACAAGAAGACTGACTCTTCTCACTGTCTATGATATGAACCATTCCTGCGACACTAGTTATAGATTTCGATGATTCACTTCAGGTTTACTGTGCCCTTGGACCTTCGTATTGACGATTAAACACAGACATTGCATCGGAATTAAACAGAAAAGTCACAATGCCGACTTAAGTACAAGAAGACTGACTCTTCTTACTGACTATGTTTTGAACCATTCCTGTGACACTAGTTATAGATTCCGGAGATTCACTTGAGGTTTACTGAAACCCTTGCACCATCTTATTGACGATGAAACACAGAAATTTCATCGGAATTAAATAGAAAAAGCTCAATGCCGACTTAAGTACAAGAAGACTGACACTTCCTACAGTCTATGCTTTGAACCATTCCAGTGTCCCTAGTTATAGATTCCGATGCTTCACTTCAGGTTTATTGTATCACTCTGACCTTCTTATTGACGATTAAACACAGTTATTGCATCGGAATTAAATAGAAAATGCACAATGTCGACTTAAGTACAAGAGGACTGACTCTTCTTACTGAATATGTTTTGAACCAGTCCTGTGACACTAGTTATAGATTCCGATGCTCTACTTCAGGTTTACTGTATCGCTCTGACCTTCTTACTGACGATGAAACACAGAAATGGCATCGGAATTAAATAGAAAAGGCACAATGCCCACTTAAGTACAAGAATACTGACTCTTCTTAATGTCTATGGTTTGAACCATTCCTTTGACACTAGTTATAGATTCCAATGCTTCACTTCAGATTTACTGTATCCCTCTGACCTTCTTATTGACGATGAAACTCAGAAATTGCATCGGAATTAAATAGGAAAGGCACAATGCCGACTTAAGTACAAGAAGACTGGCTCTTCTTACTGTCTATGTTTTGAACCATTCCTGTGACGCTAGTTACAGATTCCGATGCTTCACTTTAGGTTTACTGTATCCCTCTGACCATCTTAATGACTATGAAACACAGAAATTGCATCGGAATTAAATAGAAAAAGCTCAATGCCGACTTAAGTACAAGAAAACTGACACTTCCTACAGTCCATGCTTTGAACCATTCCTGTGACACTAGTTGTAGATTCCGATGCTTCACTTCAGGTTTACTGTATCCCTCTGACGTTCTTATTGACGATGAAACACAGAAATTGCATCGGAATTAAATACAAAAGTCACAATGGCGACTTAAGTACAAGAAGACTGACTCTTCTCACTGTCTGTGTTTTTAACCATTCCTGTGACGTTATATACAGATTCCGATGCTTCACTTCCGGTTTACTGCATCCCTCTGACCTTCTTATTGACGATGAAATACAGAAATTGCATCGGAATTAAATACAAAAGGCACAATGTCGACTTAAGTACAAGAAGACTGACTCTTCTTACTGACTATGTTTTGAACCATTCCTGTGACACTAGTTATAGATTCCGGAGATTCACTTCAGGTTTACTGTAACCCTTGGACCATCTTATTGACGATGAAACACAGAAATTTCATCGGAATTAAATAGAAAAAGCACAATGCCGACTTAGGTACAAGAAGACTGACTCTTTATACTGACTATGATTGGAACCATTCCTGTGACACTATTTACAGATTCCGATGCTTCACTTCAGGTTTACTGTATCCCTCTGACCTTCTTTTTGACGATGAAACACAGAAATTGCATCGGAATTAAATAGAACCGGCAAATTGCCGACTTAAGTACAAGAAGACTGACTCTTCTTTCTGACTATGTTTTGAACCATTCCTGTGACACTAGTTATAGATTCCGATGCTTGACTTCAGGTTTACTGTATCCCTCTGACCTTCTCACTGACGATGAAACACATAAATTGCATCGGAATTAAATAGAAAAGGCACAATGCCGACTTAAGTACAAGAAGACTGACTCTTCTTACTTACTATGTTTGGAACCATTCCTTTGACACTAGTCATAGATTCCGATGCTTCATTTCAGGTTTACTGTATCCCTTGGACCTGCTTATTTACGATGAAACACAGAAAGTGCAACGGAATTAAATCGAAAAGGCACAATGCCGAATTAAGTACAAGAAGACTGACTCTTCCTACTGTCTATGTTTTGAACCATTCCTGTGACACTAGTTACAGATTCCGATGCTTCACTTCAGGTTTACTGTATCCCTCTGACCTTCTTATTGACGATGAAACACAGAAATTGCACGGAATTAAATACAAAAGGCACAATGCCGACTTAAGTACAAGAAGACTGACTCTTCTTACTGTCTAAGATTTGAACCATTCCTGCGACACTAGTTATAGATTTCGATGATTCGCTTCAGGTTTACTGTTTCCTTGGACCTTCGTATTGACGATGAAACACAGAAATTGCATCGGAATAAAATAGAAAGGGCACAATGCCGACTTCAGTACAAGAAGACTGACTCTTCTTACTGACTATGTTTGGAACCATTCCTGTGACCCTAGTTATAGATTCCGATGCTTCACTTCAGGTTTATTGTATCACTCTGACCTTCTTATTGACGATTAAACACAGTTATTGCATCGGAATTAAATAGAAAATGCACAATGCCGACTTAAGTACAAGAGGACTGACTCTTCTTACTGAATATGTTTTGAACCATTCCTGTGACACTAGTTATAGATTCCGATGCTCTACTTCAGGTTTACTGTATCGCTCTGACCTTCTTACTGACGATGAAACTCAGAAATTGCATCGGAATTAAATAGAAAAGGCACAATGCCGACTTAAGTACAAGAAGACTGACTCTTCTTACTGTCTATGTTTTGAACCATTCCTGTGACGCTAGTTACAGATTCCGATGCTTCACTTTAGGTTTACTGTATCCCTCTGACCATCTTAATGACGATGAAACACAGAAATTGCATCGGAATTACATAGAAAAAGCTCAATGCCGACTTAAGTACAAGAAGACTGACACTTCCTACAGTCTATGCTTTGAACCATTCCTGTGACACTAGTTGTAGATTCCGATGCTTCACTTCAGGTTTACTGTATCCCTCTGACGTTCTTATTGACGATGAAACACAGAAATTGCATCGGAATTAAATACAAAAGTCACAATGGCGACTTAAGTACAAGAAGACTGACTCTTCTCACTGTCTGTGTTTTTAACCATTCCTGTGTCGTTAGATACAGATTCCGACGCTTCACTTCAGGTTTACTGCATCCCTCTGACCTTCTTATTGACGATGAAATACAGAAATTGCATCGGAATTAAATACAAAAGGCACAATGTCGACTTCAGTACAAGAAGACTGACTCTTCTTACTGACTATGTTTTGAACCATTCCTGTGACACTAGTTATAGATTCCGGAGATTCACTTCAGGTTTACTGTAACCCTTGGACCATCTTATTGACGATGAAACACAGAAATATCATCGGAATTAAATAGAAAAGGCACAATGACGACTTAGGTACAAGAAGACTGACTCTTTATACTGACTATGATTGAAACCATTCCTGTGACACTAGTTACAGATTCCGATGCTTCACTTCAGGTTTACTGTATCCCTCTGACCTTCTTTTTGACGATGAAACACAGAAATTGCATCGGAATTAAATAGAACCGGCAAATTGCCGACTTAAGTACAAGGAGACTGACTCTTCTTTCTGACTATGTTTTGAACCATTCCTGTGACACTAGTTATAGATTCCGATGCTTGACTTCAGGTTTACTGTATCCCTCTGTCCTTCTCACTGACGATGAAACACAGAAATTGCATCGGAATTAAATAGAAAAGGCACAATGCCGACTTAAGTACAAGAAAACTGACTCTTCTTATTTACTATGTTTGGAACCATTCCTGTGACACTAGTTATAGATTCCGATGCTTCATTTCAGGTTTACTGTATCCCTTGGACCTTCTTATTTACGATGAAACACAGAAAGTGCAACGGAATTAAATAGAAAAGGCACAATGCCGAATTAAGTACAAGAAGACTGACTCTTCCTACTGTCTATGTTTGAACCATTCCTGTGACACTAGTTACAGATTCCGATGCTTCACTTCAGGTTTACTGTATAACTCTGACCTTCTTATTGACGATGAAACACAGAAATTGCACGGAATTAAATACAAAAGGCACAATGCCGACTTAAGTACAAGAAGACTGACTCTTCTTACTGTCTACGATTTGAACGATTCCTGCGACACTAGTTATAGATTTCGATGGTTCGCTTTAGGTTTACTGTTTCCTTGGACCTTCGTAATGACGACGAAACACAGAAATTGCATCGGAATAAAATAGAAAGGGCACAATGCCGACTTAAGTACAAGAAGACTGACTCTTCTTACTGACTATGTTTGGAACCATTCCTGTGACCATAGTTATAGATTCCGATGCTTCACTTAAGGTTTATTGTATCACTCTGACCTTCTTATTGACGATTAAACACAGTGATTGCATCGGAATTAAATAGAAAATGCACAATGCCGACTTAAGTACAAGAGGACTGACTCTTCTTACTGAATATGTTTTGAACCATTCCTGTGACACTAGTTATAGATTCCGATGCTCTACTTCAGGTTTACTGTATCGCTCTGACCTTCTTACTGACGATGAAACACAGAAATGGCATCGGAATTAAATAGAAAAGGCACAATGCCGACTTAAGTACAAGAATACTGACTCTTCTTACTGTCTATGGTTTGAACCATTCCTGTGACACTAGTTATAGATTCCAATGCTTCACTTCAGGTTTACTGTATCGCTCTGACCTTCTTATTGACGATGAAACTCAGAAATTGCATCGAAATTAAATAGAAAAGGCACAATGCCGACTTAAGTACAAGAAGACTGACTCTTCTTACTGTCTATGTTTTGAACCATTCCTGTGACGCTAGTTACAGATTCCGATGCTTCACTTTAGGTTTACTGTATCCCTCTGACCATCTTAATCACGATGAAACACAGAAATTGCATCGGAATTAAATAGAAAAAGCTCAATGCCGACTTAAGTACAAGAAGACTGACACTTCCTACAGTCTATGCTTTGAACCATTCCTGTGACACTAGTTGTCGATTCCGATGCTTCACTTCAGGTTTACTGTATCCCTCTGACGTTCTTATTGACGATGAAACACAGAAATTGCATCGGAATTAAATACAAAAGTCACAATGGCGACTTAAGTACAAGAAGACTGACTCTTCTCACTGTCTGTGTTTTTAACCATTCCTGTGACGTTAGATACAGATTCCGATGCATCACTTCAGGTTTACTGCATCCCTCTGACCTTCTTATTGACGATGAAATACAGAAATTGCATCGGAATTAAATACAAAAGGCACAATGTCGACTTAAGTACAAGAAGACTGACTCTTCTTCCTGACTATGTTTTGAACCATTCCTGTGACACTAGTTATAGATTCCGGAGATTCACTTCAGGTTTACTGTAACCCTTGGACCATCTTATTGACGATGAAACACAGAAATTTCATCGGAATTAAATGGAAAAGGCACAATGACGACTTAGGTACAAGAAGACTGACTCTTTATACTGACTATGATTGGAACCATTCCTGTGACACTAGTTACAGATTCCGATGCATCACGTCAGGTTTACTGTATCCCTCTGACCTTCTTTTTGACGATGAAACACAGAAATTGCATCGGAATTAAATAGAACCGGCAAATTGCCGACTTAAGTACAAGAAGACTGACTCTTTTTTCTGACTATGTTTTGAACCATTCCTGTGACACTAGTTAATGATTCCGATGCTTGACTTCAGGTTTACTGTATCCCTCTGACCTTCTCTCTGACGATGAAACACAGAAAATGCATCGGAATTAAATAGAAAAGGCACAATTCCGACTTAAGTACAAGAAGACTGACTCTTCTTACTTACTATGTTTGGAACCATTCCTGTGACACTAGTTATAGATTCCGATGCTTCATTTCAGGTTTACTGTATCCCTTGGACCTTCTTATTTACGATGAAACACAGAAAGTGCAACGGAATTAAATAGAAAAGGCACAATGCCGAATTAAGTACAAGAAGACTGACTCTTCCTACTGTCTATGTTTTGAACCATTCCTGTGACACTAGTTACAGATTCCGATGCTTCACTTCAGGTTTACTGTATCCCTCTGACCTTCTTATTGATGACGAAACACTGAAATTGCAGGGAATTAAATACAAAAGGCACGATGCCGACTTAAGTACAAGAAGACTGACTCTTCTTACTGTCTATGATTTGAACCATTCCTGCGACACTAGTTATAGATTTCGATGATTCGCTTTAGGTTTACTGTTTCCTTGGACCTTCGTATTGACGATGAAACACAGAAATTGCATCGGAATAAAATAGAAAGGGCACAATGCAGACTTAAGTACAAGAAGACTGACTCTTCTTACTGACTATGTTTGGAACCATTCCTGTGACCCTAGTTATAGATTCCGATGCTTCACTTAAGGTTTATTGTATCACTCTGACCTTCTTATTGACGATTAAACACAGTGATTGCATCGGAATTAAATAGAAAATGCACAATGCCGACTTAAGTACAAGAGGACTGACTCTTCTTACTGAATATGTTTTGAACCATTCCTGTGACACTAGTTATAGATTCCGATGCTCTACTTCAGGTTTACTGTATCGCTCTGACCTTCTTACTGACGATGAAACACAGAAATGGCATCGGAATTAAATAGAAAAGGCACAATGCCGACTTAAGTGCAAGAATACTGACTCTTCTTACTGTCTATGGTTTGAACCATTCCTGTGACACTAGTTATAGATTCCAATGCTTCACTTCAGGTTTACTGTATCGCTCTGACCTTCTTATTGACGATGAAACTCAGAAATTGCATCGAAATTAAATAGAAAAGGCACAATGCCGACTTAAGTACAAGAAGACTGACTCTTTATAATGACTATGATTGGAACCATTCCTGTGACACTAGTTACAGATTCCGATGCATCACTTCAGGTTTACTGTATCCCTCTGACCTTCTTTTTGACGATGAAACACAGAAATTGCATCGGAATTAAATAGAACCGGCAAATTGCCGACTTAAGTACAAGAAGACTGACTCTTCTTTCTGACTATGTTTTGAAAAATTCCTGTGACACTAGTTATAGATTCCGATGCTTGACTTCAGGTTTACTGTATCCCTCTGACCTTCTCACTGACGATGAAACACAGAAAATGCATCGGAATTAAATAGAAAAGGCACAATGCCGACTTAAGTACAAGAAGACTGACTCTTCTTACTTACTATGTTTGGAACCATTCCTGTGACACTAGTTATAGATTCCGATGCTTCATTTCAGGTTTACTGTATCCCTTGGACCTTCTTATTTACGATGAAACACAGAAATTGCAACGGAATTAAATAGAAAAGGCACAATGCCGAATTAAGTACAAGAAGACTGACTCTTCCTACTGTCTATGTTTTGAACCATTCCTGTGACCCTACTTATAGATTCCGATGCTTCACTTCAGGTTTATTGTATCACTCTGACTTTCTTATTGACGATTAAACACAGTTATTGCATCGGAATTAAATAGAAAATGCACAATGCCGACTTAAGTACAAGAGGACTGACTCTTCTTACTGAATATGTTTTGAACCATTCCTGTGACACTAGTTATAGATTCCGATGCTCTACTTCAGGTTTACTGTATCCCGCTGACCTTCTTATTGACGATGAAACACCGAAATTGCATCGGAATAATATACAAAAGGCACAATGCCGACTTAAGTACAAGAAGACTGACAATTGTTACTGTCCATGTTTTGATCTATTCCTGTGACACTAGTTATAGATTCCGATGCTTCACTTCAGGTTTACAGTATCCCTAGGACCTTCTTATTGACGATGAAACACAGAAATTGCATCGGAATTAAATAGAAAACGCACAATTCCGACTTAAGTACAAGAAGAATGACTCTTCTTACTGTCTATGTTTTGAACCATTCCTGTGACACTAGTTATAGTTTCCAATGCTTCACTTCAGGTGTACTGCATCCCTTGGACCTTGTTATTGATGATGAATCACGGAAACTGCATCGGAATTAACTAGAAAAGGCACAATGACGACTTAAGTACAAGAAGACTGACTCTTCTTACTGTCTATGTTTTGAACCATTCCTGTGACACTAGTTATAGATTCCGATGCCTCATTTCAGGATTACTGTATCCCTCAGACCTTCTTATTGACGATGAAACACAGAAATTGCATCGGAATTAAATAGAAAAGGCACAATGCCGAATAAGTACAAGAAGACTGACTCAGTGTCTATGATTTGAACCATTCCTGTGACACTAGTTATAGATTCCGATGCTTCACTTTAGGTTTACTGTATCACTTGGACCTTCTTATTGACGATGAAACACAGAAATTGTATCGGAATTAAATACAAAAGGCACAATGCCGACTTATGTACAAAAGACTGACTCATCTTACTGTCTATGTTTTGAACCATTCCTGTGACACTAGTTATAGATTCCGATGCTTCACTTCAGGTGTACTGTATCACTTGGACTTTCTTATTGACGATGAAACACAGAAATTGCATCGGAATTAAATAGAAAAGGCACAATGCCGACTTAAGTACAAGAAGACTGACTCCTCTTACTGTCTATGTTTTGAACCATTCCTGTGACGCTAGTTAGAGATTCCGATGCTTCACTTCAGGTTTACTGTATCCCTCTGACCATCTTAATGACGATGAAACACAAAAATTGCATCGGAATTAAATAGAAAATGCACAATGCCGACTTAAGTACAAGTAGACTGACTCTTCCTACTGTCTATGCTTTGAACCATTCCTGTGACACTAGTTGTAGATTCCGATGCTTCACTTCAGGTTTACTGTATCCCTCTGACCTTCTTATTGACGATGAAACACAGAAATAGCATCGGTATTAAATACAAAAGGCACAATGCCGACTTAAGTACAAGAAGACTGACCCGTCTTAGTGTCTATGTTTTGAACCATTCCTGTGACACTACTTATAGATTCCGATGCCTCACTTCAGATTTACTGTATCCCTCTGACCTTCTTATTGACGATAAAACACAGAAATTGCACGGAATTAAATTCAAAAGGGACAATGCCGCCTTAAGTACAAGAAGACTGACTCTTCTCACTGTCTATGATATGAACCATTCCTCCGACACTAGTTATAGATTTCGATGGTTCACTTCAGGTTTACTGTGCCCTTGGACCTTCGTATTGACGATTAAGCACAGACATTGCATCGGAATTAAATAGAAAAGTCACAATGCCGACTTAAGTAGAAGAAGACTGACTCTTCTTACTGACTCTGTTTTGAACCATTCCTGTGACACTAGTTATAGATTCCGGAGATTCACTTCAGGTTTACTGTAACCCTTGGACCATCTTATTGACGATGAAACACAGAAATTTCATCGGAATTAAATAGAAAAAGCTCAATGCCGACTTAAGTACAAGAAGACTGACACTTCCTACAGTCTATGCTTTGAACCATTCCTGTGACACTAGTTGTAGATTCCGATGCTTCACTTCAGGTTTACTGTATCCCTCTGACGTTCTAATTGACGATGAAACACAGAAATTGCATCAGAATTAAATACAAATGTCACATTGGCGACTTAAGTACAAGAAGACTGACTCTTCTCACTGTCTGTGTTTTTAACCTTTCCTGTGACGTTAGATACAGATTCCGATGCTTCACTTCAGGTTTACTGCATCCCTCTGACCTTCTTATTGACGATGAAATACAGAAATTGCATCGGAATTAAATACAAAAGGCACAATGTCGACTTAAGTACAAGAAGACTGACTCTTCTTACTGACTATGTTTTGAACCATTCCTGTGTCACTAGTTATAGATTCCGGAGATTCACTTCAGGTTTACTGTAACCCTTGGACCATCTTATTGACGATGAAACACAGAAATTTCATCGGAATTAAATAGAAAAGGCACAATGCCGACTTAGGTACAAGAAGACTGACTCTTTATACTGACAATGATTGGAACCATTCCTGTGACACTAGTTACAGATTCCGATGCTTCCCTTCAGGTTTACTGTATCCCTCTGACCTTCTTTTTGACGATGAAACATAGAAATTGCATCGGAATTAAATAGAACCGGCAAATTGCCGACTTAAGTACAAGAAGACTGACTCTTCTTTCTGACTATGCTTTGAACCATTCCCGTGACACTAGTTATAGATTCCGATGCTTGACTTCAGGTTTACTGTATCCCTCTGACCTTCTTACTGACGATGAAACACAGAAATTGCTTCGGAATTCAATAGAAAAGGCACAATGCCGACTTAAGTACAAGAAGACTGACTCTTCTTACTTACTATGTTTGGAACCATTCCTGTGACACTAGTTATAGATTCCGATGCTTCATTTCAGGTTTACTGTATCCCTCTGACCTTCTTATTGACGATGAAACACCGAAATTGCATCGGAATAAAATACAAAAGGCACAATGCCGACTTAAGTACAAGAAGACTGACAATTGTTACTGTCCATGTTTTGATCTATTCCTGTGACACTAGTTATAGATTCCGATGCTTCACTTCAGGTTTACAGTATCCCTAGGACCTTCTTATTGACGATGAAACACAGAAATTGCCTCGGAATTAAATAGAAAACGCACAATTCCGACTTAAGTACAAGAAGAATGACTCATCTTACTGTCTATGTTCTGAACCATTCCTGTGACACTAGTTATAGTTTCCAATGCTTCACTTCAGGTGTACTGCATCCCTTGGACCTTGTTATTGATGATGAATCACGGAAACTGCATAGGAATTAACTAGAAAAGGCACAATGCCGAATAAGTACAAGAAGACTGACTCAGTGTCTATGATTTGAACCATTCCTGTGACACTAGTTATAGATTCCGATGCTTCACTTTAGGTTTACTGTATCCCTTGGACCTTCTTATTGACGATGAAACACAGAAATTGTATCGGAATTAACTACAAAAGGCACAATGCCGACTTATGTACAAAAGACTGACTCATTTTACTGTCTATGTTTTGAACCATTCCTGTGACACTAGTTATAGATTCCGATGCTTCACTTCAGGTGTACTGTATCACTTGGACTTTCTTATTGACGATGAAACACAGAAATTGCATCGGAATTAAATAGAAAAGGCACAATGCCGACTTAAGTACAAGAAGACTGACTCCTCTTACTGTCTATGTTTTGAACCATTCCTGTGACGCTAGTTAGAGATTCCGATGCTTCACTTCAGGTTTACTGTATCCCTCTGACCATCTTAATGACGATGAAACACAAAAATTGCATCGGAATTAAATAGAAAATGCACAATGCCGACTTAAGTACAAGTAGACTGACTCTTCCTACTGTCTATGCTTTGAACCATTCCTGTGACACTAGTTGTAGATTCCGATGCTTCACTTCAGGTTTACTGTATCCCTCTGACCTTCTTATTGACGATGAAACACAGAAATTGCATCGGTATTAAATACAAAAGGCACAATGCCGACTTAAATACAAGAAGACTGACCCGTCTTAGTGTCTATGTTTTGAACCATTCCTGTGACACTACTTATAGATTCCGATGCCTCACTTCAGGTTTACTGTATCCCTCTGACCTTCTTATTGACGATAAAACACAGAATTTGCACGGAATTAAATTCAAAAGGCACAATGCCGCCTTAAGTACAAGAAGACTGACTCTTCTCACTGTCTATGATATGAACCATTCCTGCGACACTAGTTATAGATTTCGATGATTCACTTGAGGTTTACTGTGCCCTTGGACCTTCGTATTGACGATTAAACACAGACATTGCATCGGAATTAAATAGAAAAGTCACAATGCCGACTTAAGTAGAAGAAGACTGACTCTTCTTACTGACTATGTTTTGAACCATTCCTGTGACACTAGTTATAGATTCCGGAGATTCACTTCAGGTTTACTGTAACCCTTGGACCATCTTATTGACGATGAAACACAGAAATTTCATCGGAATTAAATAGAAAAAGCTCAATGCCGACTTAAGTACAAGAAGACTGACACTTCCTACAGTCTATGCTTTGAACCATTCCTGTGACACTAGTTGTAGATTCCGATGCTTCACTTCAGGTTTATTGTATCACTCTGACATTCTTATTGACGATTAAACACAGTTATTGCAGCGGAATTAAATAGAAAATGCACAATGCCGACTTAAGTACAAGACGACTGACTCTTCTTACTGACTATGTTTGGAACCACTCCTGTGACCCTAGTTATAGATTCCGATGCTTCACTTCAGGTTTAATGTATCACTCTGACCTTCTTATTGCCGATTAAACACAGTTATTGCAGCGGAATTAAATAGAAAATGCACAATGCCGACTTAAGTACAAGAGGACTGACTCTTCTTACTGAATATGTTTTGAACCATTCCTGTGACACTAGTTATAGATTCCGATGCTCTACTTCAGGTTTACTGTATCGCTCTGACCTTCTTACTGACGATGAAACACAGAAATGGCATCGGAATTAAATACAAAAGGCACAATGCCGACTTAAGTACAAGAAGACTGACTCTTCTTACTGTCTATGATTTGAACCATTCCTGCGACACTAGTTATAGATTTCGATGATTCGCTTTAGGTTTACTGTTTCCTTGGACCTTCGTATTGACGATGAAACACAGAAATTGCATCGGAATAAAATAGAAAGGGCACAATGCCGACTTAAGTACAAGAAGACTGACTCTTCTTACTGATTATGTTTGGAACCATTCCTGTGACCCTAGTTATAGATTCCGATGCTTCACTTCAGGTTTATTGTATCACTCTGACCTTCTTATTGACGATTAAACACAGTTATTGCATCGGAATTAAATAGAAAATGCACAATGCCGACTTAAGTACAAGAGGACTGACTCTTCTTACTGAATATGTTTTGAACCATTCCTGTGACACTAGTTATAGATTCCGATGCTCTACTTCAGGTTTACTGTATCGCTCTGACCTTCATACTGACGATGAAACACAGAAATGGCATCGGAATTAAATAGAAAAGGCACAATGCCGACTTAAGTACAAGAATACTGACTCTTCTTACTGTCTATGGTTTGAACCATTCCTGTGACACTAGTTATAGATTCCAATGCTTCACTTCAGGTTTACTGTATCCCTCTGACCTTGTTATTGACGATTTAACTCAGAAATTGAATCGGAATTAAATGGAAAAGGCACAATGCCGACTTAAGTACAAGAAGACTGACTCTTCTTACTGTTTATGTTTTGAACCATTCCTGTGACGCTAGTTACAGATTCCGATGCTTCACTTTAGGTTTACTGTATCCCTCTGACCATCTTAATGACGATGAAACACAGAAATTGCATCGGAATTAAATAGAAAAAGCTCAATGCCGACTTAAGTACAAGTAGACTGACATTTCCTACAGTCTATGCTTTGAACCATTCCTGTGACACTAGTTGTAGATTCCGATGCTTCACTTCAGGTTTACTGTATCCCTCTGACGTTCTTATTGACGATGAAACACAGAAATTGCATCGGAATTAAATACAAAAGTCACAATGGCGACTGAAGTACAAGAAGACTGACTCTTCTCACTGTCTGTGTTTTTAACCATTCCTGTGACGTTAGATACAGATTCCGATGCTTCAGGTTTACTGCATCCCTCTGACCTTCTTGTTGACGATGAAATACAGAAATTGCATCGGAATTAAATACAAAAGGCACAATGTCGACTTAAGTACAAGAAGACTGACTCTTCTTACTGACTATGTTTTGAACCATTCCTGTGTCACTAGTTATAGATTCCGGAGGTTCACTTCAGGTTTACTGTAACCCTTGGACCATCTTATTGACGATGAAACACCGAAATTTCATCGGAATTAAATAGAAAAGGCACAATGCCGACTTAGGTACAAGAAGACTGACTCTTTATACTGACTATGATTGGAACCATTCCTGTGACACTAGTTACAGATTCCGATGCTTCACTTCAGGTTTACTGTATCCCTCTGACCTTCTTTTTGACGATGAAACACAGAAATTGCATCGGAATTACATAGAACCGGCAAATTGCCGACTTAAGTACAAGAAGACTGACTCTTCTTACTTACTATGCTTGGAACCATTCCTGTGACACTAGTTATAGATTCTGATGCTTCATTTCAGGTTTACTGTATCCCTCTGACCTTCTTATTGACGATGAAACACCGAAATTGCATCGGAATAAAATACAAAAGGCACAATGCCGACTTAAGTACAAGAAGACTGACAATTGTTACTGTCCATGTTTTGATCTATTCCTTTTAACTAGTTATAGATTCCGATGCTTCACTTCAGGTTTACAGTATCCCTAGGACCTTCTTATTGACGATGAAACACAGAAATTGCATCGGAATTAAATAGAAAACGCACAATTCCGACTTAAGTACAAGAAGACTGACTCTTCTTACTGTCTATGTTTTGAACCATTCCTGTGACACTAGTTATAGATTCCAATGCTTCACTTCAGGTATACTGCATCCCTTGGACCTTGTTATTGATGATGAATCACGGAAACTGCATCGGAATTAACTACAAAAGGCACAATGCCGACTTAAGTACAAGAAGACTGACTCTTCTTACTGTCTATGTTTTGAACCATTCCTGTGACACTAGTTATAAATTCCGATGCCTCATTTCAGGATTACTGTATCCCTCAGACCTTCTTATTGACGATGAAACACAGAAATTGCATCGGAATTAAATAGAAAAGGCACAATGCCGAATAAGTACAAGAAGACTGACTCAGTGTCTATGATTTGAACCATTCCTGTGACACTAGTTATAGATTCCGATGCTTCACTTTAGGTTTACTGTATCCCTTGGACCTTCTTATTGACGATGAAACACAGAAATTGTATCGGAATTAAATACAAAAGGCACAATGCCGACTTATGTACAAAAGACTGACTCATCTTACTGTCTATGTTTTGATCCATTCCTGTGACACTAGTTATAGATTACGATGCTTCACTTCAGGTGTACTGTATCACTTGGACTTTCTTATTGACGATGAAACACAGAAATTGCATCGGAATTAAATAGAAAAGGCACAATGCCGACTTAAGTACAAGTAGACTGACTCTTCATACAGTCTATGTTTTAAACCATTCCTGTGACACTAGTTATAGATTCTGATGCTTCACCTCAGGTTAACTGTGTCCTTCTGACCTTCTTATTGACAGCGAAACACAGAAATTGTATCGGAATTAAATACAAAAGGCACAATGCCGACTTAAGTACAAGGAGACTGACTCCTCTTACTGTCCATGTTTTGAACCATTCCTGTGACGCTAGTTAGAGATTCCGATGCTTCACTTCAGGTTTACTGTATCCCTCTGACCATCTTAATGACGAAGAAACACAAAAATTGCATCGGAATTAAATAGAAAATGCACAATGCCGACTTAAGTACAAGTAGACTGACTCTTCCTACTGTCAATGCTTTGAACCATTCCTGTGACACTAGTCGTAGATTCCGATGCTTCACTTCAGGTTTACTGTATCCCTCTGACCTTCTTATTGACGATGAAACACAGAAATTGCATCGGTATTAAATACAAAAGGCACAATGCCGACTTAAGTACAAGAAGACTGACCCGTCTTAGTGTCTATGTTTTGAACCATTCCTGTGACACTAGTTATAGATTCCGATGCTCTACTTCAGGTTTACTGTATCGCTCTGACCTTCATACTGACGATGAAACACAGAAATGGCATCGGAATTAAATAGAAAAGGCACAATGCCGACTTAAGTACAAGAATACTGACTCTTCTTACTGTCTATGGTTTGAACCATTCCTGTGACACTAGTTATAGATTCCAATGCTTCACTTCAGGTTTACTGTATCCCTCTGACCTTGTTATTGACGATTTAACTCAGAAATTGAATCGGAATTAAATGGAAAAGGCACAATGCCGACTTAAGTACAAGAAGACTGACTCTTCTTACTGTTTATGTTTTGAACCATTCCTGTGACGCTAGTTACAGATTCCGATGCTTCACTTTAGGTTTACTGTATCCCTCTGACCATCTTAATGACGATGAAACACAGAAATTGCATCGGAATTAAATAGAAAAAGCTCAATGGCGACTTAAGTACAAGTAGACTGACATTTCCTACAGTCTATGCTTTGAACCATTCCTGTGACACTAGTTGTAGATTCCGATGCTTCACTTCAGGTTTACTGTATCCCTCTGACGTTCTTATTGACGATGAAACACAGAAATTGCATCGGAATTAAATACAAAAGTCACAATGGCGACTTAAGTACAAGAAGACTGACTCTTCTCACTGTCTGTGTTTTTAACCATTCCTGTGACGTTAGATACAGATTCCGATGCTTCAGGTTTACTGCATCCCTCTGACCTTCTTGTTGACGATGAAATACAGAAATTGCATCGGAATTAAATACAAAAGGCACAATGTCGACTTAAGTACAAGAAGACTGACTCTTCTTACTGACTATGTTTTGAACCATTCCTGTGTCACTAGTTATAGATTCCGGAGATTCACTTCAGGTTTACTGTAACCCTTGGACCATCTTATTGACGATGAAACACCGAAATTTCATCGGAATTAAATAGAAAAGGCACAATGCCGACTTAGGTACAAGAAGACTGACTCTTTATACTGACTATGATTGGAACCATTCCTGTGACACTAGTTACAGATTCCGATGCTTCACTTCAGGTTTACTGTATCCCTCTGACCTTCTTTTTGACGATGAAACACAGAAATTGCATCGGAATTACATAGAACCGGCAAATTGCCGACTTAAGTACAAGAAGACTGACTCTTCTTACTTACTATGCTTGGAACCATTCCTGTGACACTAGTTATAGATTCTGATGCTTCATTTCAGGTTTACTGTATCCCTCTGACCTTCTTATTGACGATGAAACACCGAATTTGCATCGGAATAAAATACAAAAGGCACAATGCCGACTTAAGTACAAGAAGACTGACAATTGTTACTGTCCATGTTTTGATCTATTCCTTTGACACTAGTTATAGATTCCGATGCTTCACTTCAGGTTTACAGTATCCCTAGGACCTTCTTATTGACGATGAAACACAGAAATTGCATCGGAATTAAATAGAAAACGCACAATTCCGACTTAAGTACAAGAAGACTGACTCTTCTTACTGTCTATGTTTTGAACCATTCCTGTGACACTAGTTATAGATTCCAATGCTTCACTTCAGGTGTACTGCATCCCTTGGACCTTGTTATTGATGATGAATCACGGAAACTGCATCGGAATTAACTAGAAAAGGCACAATGCCGACTTAAGTACAAGAAGACTGACTCTTCTTACTGTCTATGTTTTGAACCATTCCTGTGACACTAGTTATAAATTCCGATGCCTCATTTCAGGATTACTGTATCCCTCAGACCTTCTTATTGACGATGAAACACAGAAATTGCATCGGAATTAAATAGAAAAGGCACAATGCCGAATAAGTACAAGAAGACTGACTCAGTGTCTATGATTTGAACCATTCCTGTGACACTAGTTATAGATTCCGATGCTTCACTTTAGGTTTACTGTATCCCTTGGACCTTCTTATTGACGATGAAACACAGAAATTGTATCGGAATTAAATACAAAAGGCACAATGCCGACTTATGTACAAAAGACTGACTCATCTTACTGTCTATGTTTTGATCCATTCCTGTGACACTAGTTATAGATTACGATGCTTCACTTCAGGTGTACTGTATCACTTGGACTTTCTTATTGACGATGAAACACAGAAATTGCATCGGAATTAAATAGAAAAGGCACAATGCCGACTTAAGTACAAGTAGACTGACTCTTCATACAGTCTATGTTTTAAAACCATTCCTGTGACACTAGTTATAGATTCTGATGCTTCACCTCAGGTTAACTGTGTCCTTCTGACCTTCTTATTGACAGCGAAACACAGAAATTGTATCGGAATTAAATACAAAAGGCACAATGCCGACTTAAGTACAAGGAGACTGACTCCTCTTACTGTCCATGTTTTGAACCATTCCTGTGACGCTAGTTAGAGATTCCGATGCTTCACTTCAGGTTTACTGTATCCCTCTGACCATCTTAATGACGAAGAAACACAAAAATTGCATCGGAATTAAATAGAAAATGCACAATGCCGACTTAAGTACAAGTAGACTGACTCTTCCTACTGTCAATGCTTTGAACCATTCCTGTGACACTAGTCGTAGATTCCGATGCTTCACTTCAGGTTTACTGTATCCCTCTGACCTTCTTATTGACGATGAAACACAGAAATTGCATCGGTATTAAATACAAAAGGCACAATGCCGACTTAAGTACAAGAAGACTGACCCGTCTTAGTGTCTATGTTTTGAACCATTCCTGTGACACTACTTATAGATTCCGATGCCTCACTTCAGTTTTACTGTATCCCTCTGACCTTCTTATTGACGATAAAACACAGAAATTGCACGGAATTAAATTCAAAAGGCACAATGCCGCCTTAAGTACAAGAAGACTGACTCTTCTCACTGTCTATGATATGAACTATTCCTGCGACACTAGTTATAGATTTCGGTGATTCACTTCAGGTTTATTGTATACCTTGGACCTTCTTATTGACGATTAAACACAGTTATTGCATCGGAATTAAATAGAAAATGCACAATGCCGACTTAAGCACAAGAATTCTGACTCTTCTTACTGTCTATGGTTTGAACCATTCCTGTGACACTAGTTATAGATTCCAATGGTTCACTTCAGGTTTACTGTATCCCTCTGACCTTCTTATTGACGATGAAACTCAGAAATTGCATCGGAATTAAATAGAAAAGGCACAATGCCGACTTAAGTACAAGAAGACTGACTCTTCTTACTGTCTATGTTTTGATCCATTCCTGTGACGCTAGTTACAGACTTCCGATGCTTCACTTTATGTTTACTGTATCCCTCTGACCATCTTAATGACGATGAAACACAGAAATTGCATCGGAATTAAATAGAAAAAGCTCAATGCCGACTTAAGTACAAGAAGACTGACACTTCCTACAGTCTATGCTTTGAACCATTCCTGTGACACTAGTTTTAGATTCCGATGCTTCACTTCAGGTTTACTGTATCCCTCTGACGTTCTTATTGACGATGAAACACAGAAATTGCATCGGAATTAAATACAAAAGTCACAATGGCGACTTAAGTACAAGAAGACTGACTCTTCTCACTGTCTGTGTTTTTAACCATTCCTGTGACGTTAGATACAGATTCCGATGCTTCACTTCAGGTTTACTGCATCCCTCTGACCTTCTTATTGACGATGAAATACAGAAATTGCATCGGAATTAAATACAAAAGGCACAATGTCGACTTAAGTACAAGAAGACTGACTCTTCTTACTGACTATGTTTTGAACCATTCTGTGAGACTAGTTATAGATTCCGGAGATTCACTTCAGGTTTTCTGTAACCCTTGGACCATCGTATTGACGATGAAACACAGAAATTTCATCGGATTTAAATAGAAAAGGCACAATGCCGACTTAGGTACAAGAAGACTGACTCTTTATACTGACTATCATTGGAACCATTCCTGTGACACTAGTTACAGATTCCGATGCTTCACTTCAGGTTTACTGTATCCCTCTGACCTTCTTTTTGACGATGAAACACAGAAATTGCATCGGAATTAAATAGAACCGGCGAAATTGCCGACTTAAGTACAAGAAGACTGACTCTTCTTTCTGACTATGTTGTGAACCATTCCTGTGACACTAGTTATAGATTCCGATGCTTGACTTCAGGTTTACTGTATCCCTCTGACCTTCTTACTGACGATGAAACACAGAAATTGTATTGGAATTAAATAGAAAAGGCACAATGCCGACTTAAGTACAAGAAGACTGACTCTTCTTACTTACTATGTTTGGAACCATTCCTGTGACACTAGTTATAGATTCCGATGCTTGATTTCAGGTTTACTGTATCCCTTGGACCTTCTTATTTACGATGAAACACAGAAAGTGCTACGGAATTAAATAGAAAAGGCACAATGCCGAATTAAGTACAAGAAGACTGACTCTTCCTACTGTCTACGTTTTGGACCATTCCTGTGACACTAGTTACAGATTCCGATGCTTCACTTCAGGTTTACTGTATCCCTCTGACCTTCTTATTGACGATGAAACACCGAAATTGCATCGGAATAAAATACAAAAGGCACAATGCCGACTTAAGTACAAGAGGACTGACAATTGTTACTGTCCATGTTTTGATCTATTCCTGTGACACTAGTTATAGATTCCGATGCTTCACTTCAGGTTTACAGTATCCCTAGGACCTTCTTATTGACGATGAAACACAGAAAGTGCAACGGAATTAAATAGAAAAGGCACAATGCCGACTTAAGTACAAGAAGACTGACTCTTCTTACTGTCTATGTTTTGAACCATTCCTGTGACACTAGTTATAGATTCCGATGCCTCATTTCGGGAATACTGTATCCCTCAGACCTTCTTATTGACGATGAAACACAGAAATTGCATCGGAATTAAATAGAAAAGGCACAATGCCGAATAAGTACAAGAAGACTGACTCAGTGTCTATGATTTGAACCATTCCTGTGACACTAGTTATAGATTCCGATGCTTCACTTCAGGTTTACTGTATCCCTTGGACCTTCTTATTGACGATGAAACACAGAAATTGTTTCGGAATTAAATACAAAAGGCACAATGCCGACTTATGTACAAAAGACTGACTCATCTTACTGTCTATGTTTTGAACCATTCCTGTGAAACTAGTTATAGATTACGATGCCTCACTTCAGGTGTACTGTATCACTTGGACTTTCTTATTGACGATGAAACACAGAAATTGCATCGGAATTAAATAGAAAAGGCACAATGCCGACTTAAGTACAAGTAGACTGACTCTTCATACAGTCTAAGTTATAAACCATTCCTGTGACACTAGTTATAGATTCTGATGCTTCACCTCAGGTTAACTGTGTCCTTCTGACCTTCTTATTGACGGCGAAACACAGAAATTGTATCGGAATTAAATACAAAAGGCACAATGCCGACTTAAGTACAAGAAGACTGACTCCTCTTACTGTCTATGTTTTGAACCATTCCTGTGACGCTAGTTACAGATTCCGATGCTTCACTTCAGGTTTATTCTATCCCTCTGACCATCTCAATGACGATGAAACACAAAAATTGCATCTGAATTAAATAGAAAATGCACAATGCCGACTTAAGTACAAGTAGACTGACTCTTCCTACTGTCTATGCTTTGAACCATTCCTGTGACACTAGTTGTAGATTCCGATGTTTCACTTCAGGTTTACTGTATCCCTCTGACCTTCTTATTGACGATGAAACACAGAAATTGCATCGGTATTACATACAAAAGGCACAATGCCGACTTAAGTACAAGAAGACTGACCCGTCTTAGTGTCTATGTTTTGAACCATTCCTGTGACACTACTTATAGATTCCGATGCCTCACTTCAGGTTTACTGTATCCCTCTGACATTCTTATTGACGATAAAACACAGAAATTGCACGGAATTAAATTCAAAAGGCACAATGCCGCCTTAAGTACAAGAAGACTGACTCTTCTCACTGTCTATGATATGAACCATTCCTGCGACACTAGTTATAGATTTCGATGATTCACTTCAGGTTTACTGTGCCCTTGGACTTCGTATTGACGATTAAACACAGACATTGCATCGTAATTAAATAGAAAAGTCACAATGCCGACTTAAGTACAAGAAGACTGACTCTTCTTACTGACTATGTTTTGAACCATTCCTGTGACACTAGTTATAGATTCCGGAAATTCACTTCAGGTTTACTGTAACCCTTGTACCATCTTATTGACGATGAAACACAGAAATTTCATCGGAATTAAATAGAAAAGGCACAATGCCGACTTAAGTACAAGAAGACTGACTCTTCATACTGACTATGATAGGAGCCATTCCTGTGACGCTAGTTGCAGATTCCGATGCTTCACTTCAAGTTTACTGTATCACTCTGACGTTCTTATTGACGATGAAACACAGAAATTGCATCGGAATTAAATAGTAACGGCAAATTGCCGACTTCAGTACAAGAAGACTGTCTCTTCTTACTTACTATGTTTGGAACCATTCCTGTGACACTAGTTATAGATTCCGATGCTTCATTTCAGGTTTACTGTATCCCTTGGACCTTCTTATTTACGATGAAACACAGAAAGTGCAACGGAATTAAATAGAAAAGGCACAATGCCGAATTAAGTACAAGAAGACTGACTCTTTCTACTGTCTATGTTTTGAACCATTCCTGTGACACTAGTTACAGATTCCGATGCTTCACTTCAGGTTTACTGTATCCCTCTGACCTTCTTATTGACGATGAAACACCGAAATTGCATCGGAATTAAACACAAAAGTCACAATGCCGACTTAAGTATAAGAAGACTGACAATTGTTACTGTCCATGTTTTGATCCATTCCTGTGACACTAGTTATAGATTCCGATGCTTCACTTCAGGTGTACAGAATCCCTTGGACCTTCTTATTGACGATGAAACACAGAAATTGCATCCGAATTAAATAGAAAAGGCACAATTCAGACTTAAGTACAAGAAGACTGACTCTTCTTACTGTCTATGTTTAGAACCATTCCTGTGACACTAGTTATAGATTCCAATGCCTCACTTCAGGTGTACTGCATCCCTTGGACCTTGTTATTGACGATGAATCACGGAAACTGCATCGGCATTAACTAGAAAAGGCATAATGCCGACTTAAGTACAAGAAGACTGACTCCTCTTACTGTCTATGTTTTGAACCATTCCTGTGACACTAGTAATAGATTAGATGCCTCACTTCAGGATTACTGTATCCCTCAGACCTTCTTATTGACGATGAAACACAGAAATTGCATCGGAATAAAATAGAAAAGGCACAATTCCGACTTAAATACAAGAAGACTGTCTCTTCCTACTTTCTATGCTTTGAACCATTCCTGTGACACTAGTTATAGATTCCGAATCTTCACTTCAAGTTTACTGTATTCCTCTGACCTTCTTATTTACGATGAAACACAGAAATTGCATCAGAATTAAATACAAAAGGCACAATGCCGACTTAAGTACAAGAAGACTGACTCTTCTTACTGTCTATGTTTTGAACCATTCCTGTGACACTAGTTATAGATTCCGATGCCTCACTTCAGGTTGACTGTATCCCTCTGACCTTCTTATTGACGATGAAACACAGAAATGGCATCGAAATTAAATAGAAAAGGCACAATGCCGACTTAAGTACAAGAAGACTGACTCTTCCTACTGACTATGATTTGACCCTTCGTGTGACACTAGTTATAGATTCCGATGCTTCACTTCAGGTTTGCTGTATCCCTTGGACCTTCATATTGACGATGAAACACAGAAATTGTATCGGAATTAAATACAAAAGACACAATGCCGACTTATGTACTAAAGACTGACTCATCTTACTGTCTATGTTTTGAACCATTCCTGCGACACTAGTTATGGATTACGATGCATCACTTCAGGTGTACTATAACACTTGGACTTTCTTATTGACGATGAAACACAGAAATTGCATCGGAATTAAATAGAAAAGGCACAATGCCGACTTAAGTACAAGTAGACTGACTCTTCTTACAGTCTAGTTTTTGAACCATTCCTGTGATACTAGTTATAGATTCTGATGCTCCACTTCAGGTTTACTGTGTCCTTCTGACCATCTTATTGACGACGAAACACAGAAATTGAATCGAAATTAAATACAAAAGGCACAATGCCGACTTAAGTACATGAGGACTGACTCTTCTTCCTGTCTATGTTTTGAACCATTCCTGTGACGCTAGTTACAGATTCCGATGCTTCACTTCAGGTTTACTGTATCCCTCTGACCATCTCAATGACGATGAAACACAGAAATTGCATCGGAATTAGATAGAAAAGGCACAATGCCGACTTAAGTACAAGAAGACTGACTCTTCCTACTGTCTATGCTTTGAACCATTCCTGTGACACTAGTTGTAGATTCCGATGCTTCACTTCGGGTTTACTGTATCCGACCGACCTTCTTATTGACGATGAAACACAGAAATTGCATCGGTATTAATAACAAAAGGCACAATGCCGACTTAAGTACAAGAAGACTGACCCGTCTTAGTGTCTACGTTTTGAACCATTCCTGTGACACTAGTTATAGATTCCGATGCCTCACTTCAGGTTTACTGTATCGCTCTGACCTTCTTATTGACGATAAAACACAGAAATTGCACGGAATTAAATTCAAAAGGCACAATGCCGACTTAAGTACAAGAAGACTGACTCTTCTTAGTGTCTATGATATGAACCATTCCTGCGTCACTAGTTATAGATTTCGATGATTCACTTCGGGTTTACTGTTTAGTTGGACCTTCGTATTGACGATGAAACACAGAAATTGCATCGGAATTAAATAGAAAAGGCACAATGCCGACTTAAGTACAAGAAGACTGACTCTTCTTACTGACTATGTTTGGAACCATTCCTGTGACACTAGTTATAGATTCCGATGCCTCACTGCAGGTTTACTGTATCCCTCTGACCTTCTTTTTGACGATGAATCTCAGAAATTGCATCGGAATTAACTAGAAAAGGCACAATGCCGACTTAAGTACAAGAAGACTGACTCTTCTCACTCTCTATGTTTTGAACCATTCCTGTGACGCTAGTTACAGATTCCGATGCTTCACTTCAGGTTTACTGTATCCCTCTGTCCAACTTAATGACGATGAAACACAGAAATTGCATTGGAATTAAATAGAAAAAGCACAATGCCGACTTAAGTACAAGAAGACTGACTCTTCCTACTGTCTATGCTTTGAACCATTCCTGTGACACTAGTTGTAGATTCCGATGCTTCACTTCAGGTTTACTGTATCCCTCTGACCTTCTTATTGACGATGAAACACAGAAATTGCATCGGAATTAAATACAAAAGGCATAATGGCGACTTAAGTACAAGAAGACTGACTCTTCTTACTGTCTGTGTTTTTAACCATTCCTGTGACGTTAGATAAAGATTCCGATGCTCCACTTCAGGTTTACTGCATCCCTCTGACCTTCTTATTGACGATGAAACACAGAAATTGCATCGGAATTAAATACAAAAGGCACAATGTCGACTTAAGTACAAGAAGACTGACTCTTCTTACTGACTATGTTTTGAACCATTCCTGTGACACTAGTTATAGAATCCGGAGATTCACTTCAGGTTTACTGTAACCCTTGGACCATCTTATTGACGATGAAACACAGAAATTTCATCGGAATTAAATAGAAATGGCACAATGCCGACTTAAGTACAAGAAGACTGACTCTTCATACTGACTATGTTTGGAACCATTCCTGTGACACTAGTTGCAGATTCCGATGCTTCACTTCTGGTTTACTGTAACCCTCCGACGTTCTTATTGACGATGAAACACAGAAATTGCATCGGAATTAAATAGAAACGGCAAATTGGCGACTTAAGTACAAGAAGACTGACTCTTCTTACTTATTAGGTTTGGAACCATTCCTGTGACACTAGTTATAGATTCCGATGCTTCATTTCAGGTTTACTTTATCCTATGGACCTTCTTATTTACGATGAAACACAGAAAGTGCAACGGAATTAAATAGTAAAGGCACAATGCCGAATTAAGTATAAGAAGACAGACTCTTCGTACTGTCTATGGTTTGAACCATTCCTGTGACACTAGTTACAGATTCCGATGCTTCACTTCAGGTTTACTGTATCCCTCTGACCTTCTTATTGACGATGAAACACCGAAATTGCATCGGAATTAAATACAAAAGGCACAATGCTGACTTAAGTACAAGAAGACTGACCCTTGTTACTGTCCATGTATTGATCCATTCCTATGACACTAGTTATAGGTTCCGTTGCTTCACTTCAGGTTTACAGTATCCCTTGGACCTTCTAATTGACGATGTAACACAGAAATTGCATCGGAATTAAATAGAAAAGGCACAATTCCGACTTAAGTACAAAAAGACTGACTCTTCTTACTGTCTATGGTTTGAACCATTCCTGTGACACTAGTTATAGATTCCAATGCTTCACTTCAGGTGTACTGCATCCCTTGGACCTTGTTATTGACGATGAATCACGGAAACTGCGTCGGAATTAACTAGATAAGGCACAATGCCGACTTAAGTACAAGAAGACTGACTCTTCTTACTGTCTATGTTTTGAACCATTCCTGTGACACTAGTTATAGATTCCAATGCTTCACTTCAGGTGTACTGCATCCCTTGGACCTTGTTATTGACGATGAATCACGGAAACTGCATCGGAAGTAACTAGAAAAGGCACAATGCCGACTTAAGTACAAGAAGACTGACTCTTCTTACTCTCTATGTTTTGAACCATTCCTGTGACACTAGTTATAGAATCCGATGCCTCACTTCAGGATTACTGTAACCCTCAGACCTTCTTATTGACGATGAAACACAGAAATTGCATCGGAATTAAATAGAAAAGGCACAATGCCGAATTAAGTACAAGAAGACTGACTCTTCCTACTTTATATGTTTTAAACCTTTCCTGTGACACTAGTTATAGATTCCGAATCTTCACTTCAAGTTTACTGTATCCCTCTGACCTTCTTATTTACGATGAAACACAGAAATTGCATCAGAATTAAATACAAAAGGCACAAGGCCGACTCAAGTACAAGAAGACTGACTCTTCTTACTGTCTATGTTTTGAACCATTCCTGTGACACTAGTTATTAGATTCCGATGCCTCACTGCAGGTTTTCTGTATCCCTCTGACCTTCTTACTGACGATGAAAAACAGAAATGGCATCGGAATTAAATAGAAAAGGCACAATGCCGACTTAAGTACAAGAAGACCGACTCTTCCTACTGTCTATGATTTGAACGCTTAATGTGACACTAGTTATAGATTCCGATGCTTCACTTCAGGTTTACTGTATCCCTCTGACCTTCTTATTGACGATGAAACACAGAAATTGCTTCGGAATTGAATAGAAAAGGCACAATGCTGACTTAAGTACAAGAAGAATGACTCACTGTCTATGATTTGAACCATTCGTGTGACACTAGTTATAGATTCCGATGCTTCACTTCAGGTTTACTGTATCCCTTGGACCTTCTTATTGACGATGAAATACAGAAATTGTATCGGAATTAAATACATAAGGCACAATGCCGACTTATGTACAAAAGACTGACTCATCTTACTGTCTATGTTTTGAACCATTCCTGTGACACTAGTTATAGATTACGATGCTTTACTTTAGGTGTACTGTATCACTTGGACTTTCTTATTGACGATGAAACACAGAAATTGCATCGGAATTAAATAGAAAAGGCACAATGCCGATTTAAGTACAAGTAGACTGACTCTTCTTAAAGTCTATGTTTTGAGCCACTCCTGTGACACTAGTTATAGATTCTGATGCTCCACTTCGTGTATACTGTGTCCTTCTGACCGTCTTATTGACGACGAAACACAGAAACATTATCGGAATTAAATACAAAAGGCACAATGCCGACTTAAGTACAAGAAGACAGACTCTTCTTACTGACTATGTTTTGAACCATTCCTGTGACACTAGTTATAGATTCCGATGCTTCACTTCAGGTTTGCGGTATCCCACTGACCTTCTTATTGACGATGAAACATAGAAATTGCATCGGAATTCAATTAAAAGGCACAATGCCGATTTAAGTACAAGAAGACTGACTCTTCTTACTGACTATGTTTGAACCATTCCTGAGACACTAGTTACAGATTCCGATGCTTCACTTCAGGTTTACTGTATTCCTCTGACCCTCTTATTGACGATGAAACACAGAAATTGTATCGGAATTAAATACAAAAGGCACAATGCCGACTTAAGTACAAGAAGACTGACTCTTCTTACTGTCTATGTTTGAACAATTCCTGTGACACTAGTTAAAGATTCCGATGTTGCACTTCAGGTTTACTGTATCCCTTGGACCTTCTTATCGACGATGAAAGACAGAAATTGCATCGGAATTATATACAAAAGGCACAATGCCGACTTAAGTACAAGAAGACTGACTCTTCATACTGTCTATGTTATGAACCATTCCTGTGACACTAGTTATAGATTCCGATGCTTCATTTCAGGTTTACTGTATACCTCTGACCTTCTTATTGACGATGAAACACAGAAATTGCATCGGAATTAAATAGAAAAGGCACAATGCCGACTTAAGTACAAGAAGACTGACTCTTCTTACTGACTATGTTTTGAACCATTCCTGTGACACTAGTTATTGACTCCGATGCTTCACTTCAGGTTTACTGTATCCCTCTGACCTTCTTATTGATGATGAAACACGGAAATTGCATGGGAAATAAATACAGAAGGCACAATGCCGACTTAAGTACAAGAAGACTGACTCTTCATACTGTCTATGCTTTGAACCGATCCTGTGACACTAGTTATAGCTTCCGATGCCTCACTTCAGGTTTGCTGTATCCCTTGGGCCTTCTTATTGACGACGAAACACAGAAATTGCATCGGAATTAAATAAAAAAGGCACAATCCCGACTTGAGTACAAGAAGACCGACTCATCCTATTGTCTATGCTTTGAACCATTCCTGTGACACTAGTTATAGATTCTGATGCTACACTTCAGGTTTACTGTATCCCTTGGACCTTCTTATTGACGATGAAACACAGAAATGGCATCGGCATTAAATACAAAAGGCACAATGCCGACTTAAGAACAAGAAGACTGACTCTTCTTACTGACTGTCATTTGAACGATTCCTGTGACACTAGTTATAGATTGCCAAGCTTCACTTCAGGTATACTGTATCCCTCTGACCTTCTTATTGACGATGGAACACAGATATTGCATCAGAAATAAATACAAAAGGCAAAATGCCGACTTAAGTACAAGAAGACTGACTCTTCAAACTGTCTATGATTTGAACCGATCCTGTGACACTAGTTATAGCTTCCGATGCTGCACTTCAGATTTACTGTATCCCTTGGACCTTCTTAGTGACGACGAAACACCGAAATTGCATCGGAATTAAATACGAGAGGCACAATGCCGACTTAAGTACAAGAAGACTGACTCCTCTTACTGTCTGTGTTTTAACCATTCCTGTGACACTAGTTATAGATTCCGATGCTTCACTTCAGGTGTACTGCATCCCTTGTACCTTCTATTTGACGATGAAACACAGAAATTGCATCGGAATTAAATACAAATGGCACAATGCCGCCTTAAGTACAAGTAGTCTGACTCTTCCTACTGTCTATGTTTTGAACCATTCCTGTGACACTAGTTACAGATTCCGATGCTTCACTTCAGGTTTACTGTATCCATCTGACCTTCTTATTGACGATGAAACACAGATATTACATCGGAATTAAATACAAAAGGCACAATGCCGACATAAGTACAAGAAGACTGAGTCTTCCTACTGTCTATGTTTTGAACCATTCCTGTGACACTAGTTATAGATTCCGATGCTTCACTTCAGGTTTACTGTATCCCTCTGACCTTCTTATTGACGATGAAACACAGAAATTGCATCGGAATTAAATGCAAAAGGCACAATGCCGACTAAAGTACAAGAAGACTGACTCTTCCTACTGTCTATGATTTGAACCATTCCTGTGACACTAGTTATAGATTCCGATGCTTCACTTCACCTTTACTGTATCCCTCTGCCCTTCTTATTGACGATGAACCACAGAAATTACATCGGAATTAAAAAGAAGAGGCACAATGCCGACTTATGTACAAGAAGACTGACTAATCTTAATGTCAATGTTTGAACTATTCCTGTGTCACTAGTTATAGATTCCGATGCTTCACGTCAGGTTTACTGTATCCCTTGGACCTTCTTATTGACGACGAAACACAGAAATTGCATCGGAATTAAATAAAAAAGGCACAATGCCGACTTAAGTACAAGAAGTCTGCCTCATCCTATGTTTTAAACCATTCCTGTCACACTAGTTATAGATTCCGATGCTTCACTTCAGGTTTACTGTATCCCTCTGACCTTCTTATTGCTGATGAAACACAGAAATTGCTTCGGAATTAAATAGAAAAAGCACAATGCCGACTTAAGTACAAGAAGACTGACTCTTCTTACAGACATTGTGTTGAACTATTCCTGTGACACTAGTTATAGCTTGCGATGCTTCACTTCAGGTATACTGTATGCCTCTGACCTTCTTATTGACGATGGAATACAGATATTGCATCGGAATTAAATACGAAAGGCACAATGCCGACTTAAGTACAAGAAGACTGACTCTTCTTACTGTCTATGTTTTGAACCATTCCTGTGACACTAGTTATAGATTCCGGGGACCTTCTTATTGACGATGAAACACAGAAAACGCATCGGAATTAAATAGAAAAGGCACAATGCCGACTTAAGTACAAGAAGACTGACTCTTCTTACTGACAAAGATTTGAACCATTCCTGTGACACTAGTTAGAGATTCCGATGCCTCACTTCAGGATTACTGTATCCCTCTGACCTTCTTATCGACGATGAAACACAGAAAGTGCATCGGAATTAAATACAAAAGGCACAATGCCGACTTAAGTACAAGAAGTCTGACTCTTAGTACAGTCTATGTTTTGAACCATTCCTGTGACACTAGTTATAGATTCCGATGCTTCATTTCAGGTTTACTGTATCCATCTGACATTCTTATTGACGATGAAACACAGATATTGGATCGGAATTAAAAACAAAAGGCACAATGCCGACTTAAGTACAAGAAGACTGACTCTTCCTACTGTCTATGTTTTTAACCAGTCCTGTGACACTAGTTATAGATTCCGATGCTTCACTTCAGGTGTACTGTATCCCTGTGACCTTCTTATTGACGATGAAACACAGAAATTGCATCGGAATGAAATAGAAAGGGCACAATGCTGACTTAAGTACAAGAAGACTGACTCTTCTTACTGTTTATGATTTGAACCAATCCTGTGACACATGTTATGGATTCTGATCCTTCACTTGAGATATACTGAATCCTTCTGACGTTCTTCTTGACGATGAAACACGGAAATTGCATCGGAATTAAGTACTAAAGGCACAATGCCGACTTAAGTACAAGAAGACTGACTCTTTTTTCTGACTATGTTTGAACCATTCCTGTGACACTAGTTTTAGATTCCGATGCTTCACTTCAGGTTTACTGTATCCCTTGGACCTACTTATTGACGATGAAACACAGAAATTGCATCGGAATGAAATACAATAGGCACAATGCCGACTTAAGTGCAAGTAGTCTGACTCTTCCTACTCTCTATGTTTTATACCATTCCTGTGACACTAGTTATAGATTCCGATGCTTCACTTCAGGTTTACTGTATCCCTGTGACCTTCTTAGCGACGATGAAAACCAGAAATTGCATCGGAATTAAATAGAAAAGGCACAATGCCGACTTAAGTACAAGAAGACAGATCCTTCTTACTGTCTATCATTTGAACCATTCCTGTGACGCTAGTTACAGATTTCGAAGGTGCACTTCAGGATTACTGTATCCCTTGGACCTTCTTATTTACGATGAAACACAGATATTGCATCGGAAATAAATACAAAAGGCACAATGCCGACTTAAGTACAAGAAGACTCACTCTTCTTACTGACTATGTTTTGAACCATTCCTGTGACACTAGTTAGAGTTTCCGATGCCTCACTTCAGGGTTACTGTATACCTCTGACCTTCTTATTAACGATGAAACACGGAAATTGCGTCGGAATTAAATACAAAATTCACAACGCCGCCTTAGGTACAAGAAGACTGACTCTTCTTACTGACTATGTTTTGAACCATTCCTGTGACACTAGTTATAGATTGCGATGCTTCACTTCAGGTATACTGTATACCTCTGACCTTCTTATTGACGATGGAACACAGAAATTGCATCGGAATTAAATAGAAAAGCCACAATGCCGACTTAAGTACGAGATGACTGACTCTTCATACTGTCTATGTTTTGAACCGATCCTGTGACACTAGTTATAGCTTCCGATGCTTCACTTCAGGTTTACTGTATCCCTTGGATCTCCTTATTGACGATGAAACACCGAAATTGCATCGGAATTAAATACGAAAGGCACAGTGCCGACTTAAGTACAAGAAGACTGACTCTTCTTACTGTCTATGTTTGAACTATTCCTGTGACACTAGTTATAGATTCCGAAGCTTCACTTTAGATTTACTGTATCCCTTGGACCTTCTTATTGACGATGAAACACCGATATTGCATCGGAATTAAATACGAGAGGCAAAATGCCGACTTAAGTACAAGAAGACTGACTCCTCTTACTGTCTGTGTTTTGAACCATTCCTGTGCACTAGTTATAGATTCCGATGCTTCACTTCAGGTGTACTGCATCCCTTGTACCTTCTATTTGACGATGAAATACAGAAATTGCATCGGAATTAAATGGAAAAGGCAGAATGCCGACTTAAGTACAAGAAGACTGACTCCTGTTCCTGACTATGTTTGAACCATTCCTGTGACACTAGTTATAGATTCCGATGCCTCACTTCAGGTTTACTGTATCCCTTGGGCCTTCTTATTGACGATGAAACACAGAAATTGCATCGGAATTAAATACAAAAGGCACAATGCCGCCTTAAGTACAAGTAGTCTGACTCTTCCTACTGTCTATGTTTTGAACCATTCCTGTGACACTAGTTATAGATTCCGATGCTTCACTTCAGGTTTACTGTATCCATCTGACCTTCTTATTGACGATGAAACACAGATATTACATCGGAATTAAAAACAAAAGGCACAATGCCGACTTAAGTACAAGAAGACTGACTCTTCCTACTGTCTATGTTTTTAACCAGTCCTGTGACACTAGTTATAGATTCCGATGCTTCACTTCAGGTGTACTGTATCCCTGTGACCTTCTTATTGACGATGAAACACAGAAATTGCATCGGAATGAAATAGAAAGGGCACAATGCTGACTTAAGTACAAGAAGACTGACTCTTCTTACTGTTTATGATTTGAACCAATCCTGTGACACATGTTATGGATTCTGATCCTTCACTTCAGATATACTGAATCCTTCTGACGTTCTTCTTGACGATGAAACACGGAAATTGCATCGGAATTAAGTACTAAAGGCACAATGCCGACTTAAGTACAAGAAGACTGACTCTTTTTTCTGACTATGTTTCAACCATTCCTGTGACACTAGTTTTAGATTCCGATGCTTCACTTCAGGTTTACTGTATCCCTTGGACCTACTTATTGACGATGAAACACAGAAATTGCATCGGAATGAAATACAATAGGCACAATGCCGACTTAAGTGCAAGTAGTCTGACTCTTCCTACTCTCTATGCTTTATACCATTCCTGTGACACTAGTTATAGTTTCCGATGCTTCACTTCAGGTTTACTGTATCCCTGTGACCTTCTTAGCGACGATGAAAACCAGAAAATGCATCGGAATTAAATAGAAAAGGCACAATGCCGACTTAAGTACAAGAAGACAGATCCTTCTTACTGTCTATGTTTGAACCATTCCTATGACTCTACTTATAGATTCCGATGCATCACTTCAGGTTTACTGTATCCCTTGGACCTTCTTATTGACGATGAAACACAGAAATGGCATCGGAATTAAATACAAAAGGCACAATGCCGACTTAAGTACAAGAAGACTGACTCTTCTTAGTGTCTATGTTTTGAACAATTCCTGTGACACTAGTTATAGATTCCGATGCTTCACTTTAAGTTTAATGTATCCCTTGGACCTTCTTATCGACGATTAAACACAGATATTGCATCGGAATTAAATACAAAAGCCACAATGCCGTCTTAAGTACAAGAAGACTGACTCTTCTTACTGTCTATGTTTTGAACCATTCCTGTGACACTAGTTATAGATTCTGATCCTTCACTTCAGATTTACTGTATCCCTTGGACCTTCTTATTGACGACGAAACACAGAAATTGCATCGGAATTAAATAGAAAAGACACAATGCCGACATAAGTACAAGAAGACTGACTCTAGCTACTGTCTATGTTTTGAACCATTCCTGTTACACTCAATATAGATTCCGATGCTTCACTTCAGGTTTACCGTATACCTCTGACCTTCTTTTTGACGATGAAACACAGAAATTGCATCGGAATTAAATAGAAAAGGCACAATGCCGACTTAAGTACAAGAAGACTGACTTTTCTTACAGACATTGTGTTGAACTATTCCTGTGACACTAGTTATAGATTGCGATGCTTCACTTCAGGTATAATGTATGCCTCTGACCTTCTTATTGACGATGGAACACAGATATTGCATCGGAATTAAATACGAAAGGCACAATGCCGACTTAAGTACAAGAAGACTGATTCTTCTTACAGTCTATGTTTTGAACCATTCCTGTGACACTAGTTATAGATTCCGATGCCTCACTTCAGGTTTACTGTATCCCTTGGACCTTCTTATTGACGATGAAACACAGAAATTGCATCGGAATTAAATACAATAGGCACAATGCCGACTTAAGTGCAAGTAGTCTGACTCTTCCTACTGTCTATGTTTTAAACCATTCCTGTGGCACTAGTTATCGATTCCGATGCTTCACTTCAGGTTTACTGTATCCCTCTGACCTTCTTAGCAACGATGAAAAGCAGAAATTGCATCGGAATTAAATAGAAAAGGCACAATGCCGACTTAAGTACAAGAAGACAGATTCTTCTTACTGTCTATGATTTGAACCATTGCTGTGACGCTAGTTACAGATTCCGAAGCTTCACTTCAGGATTACTGTATTCCTTGGACCTTATTATTAACGATGAAACACAGATATTGCATCAGAATTAAATCCAAAAGGCACAATGCCGACTTAAGTACAAGAAGACTCACTCTTCTTACTGACTATGTTTTGAACCATTCCTGTGACACTAGTTAGTGATTCCGATGCCTCACTTCAGGGTTACTGTATACCTCTGACCTTCTTATTAACGATGAAACACAGAAATTGCGTCGGAATTAAATACAAAATTCACAATGCCGACTTAAGTACAAGAAGACTGACTCTTCTTACTGACTATGTTTTGAACCATTCCTGTGACACTAGTTATAGATTGCGATGCTTCACTTCAGGTATACTGTATCCCTCTGACCGTCTTATTGACGATGGAACACAGAAATTGCATCGGAATTAAATTGAAAAGGCACAATGCCGACTTAAGTACAAGAAGACTGACTCTTTATACTGTCTATGTTTTGAACCGATCCTGTGACACTAGTTATAGATTCCGATGCTTCATTTCAGGTTTACTGTATCCATCTGACCTTCTTATTGACGATGAAACACAGATATTGGATCGGAATTAAATACAAAAGGCACAATGCCGACTTAAGTAGAACAAGACTGACTCTTCCTACTGTCTATGTTTTTAACCAGTCCTGTGAACTAGTTATAGATTCCGATGTTTCACTTCGGGTTTACTGTATCCCTCTGACCTTCTTATTGACGATGAAACACAGAAATTGCATCGGAATTAAATGCAAATGGCACAATGCCGACTTAAGTACAGGAAGACTGACTCTTTTTTCTGACTATGTTTGAACCATACCTGTGACACTAGTTATAGATTCCGATGCTTCACTTCAGGTGTACTGTATCCCTGTGACCTTCTTATTGACGATGAAACACAGAAATTGCATCGGAATGAAATAGAAAGGGCACAATGCTGACTTAAGTACAAGAAGACTGACTCTTCTTACTGTTTAAGTTTTGAACCAATCCTGAGACACATGTTATGGATTCTGATCCTTCACTTCAGATATACTGAATCCTTCTGACCTTCTTCTTGACGATGAAGCACGGAAATTGCATCGGAATTAAGTACTAAAGGCACAATGCCGACTTAAGTACAAGAAGACTGATCTTTTTTCTGACTATGTTCGAACCATTCCTGTGACACTAGTTTTAGATTCCGATGCCTCACTTCAGGTTTACTGTATCCCTTGGACCTACTTATTGACGATGAAACACAGAAATTGCATCGGAATTAAATACAATAGGCACAATGCCGACTTAAGTGCAAGTAGTCTGACCCTTCCTACTGTCTATGTTTTATACCATTCCTGTGACACTAGTTATAGATTCCGATGCTTCACTTTAGGTTTACTGTATCCCTGTGACCTTCTTAGCGACGACGAACACTAGAAATTGAATCGGAATTAAATAGAAAAGGCACAAAGCCGACTTAAGTACAAGAAGACAGATTCTTCTTACTGTCTATGATTTGAACCATTCCTGTGACGCTAGTTACAGATTTCGAAGGTTCACTTCAGGATTACTGTATCCCTTGGACCATCTTATTTACGATGAAACACAGATATTGCATCGGAATTAAATACAAAAGGCACAATGCCAACTTAAGTACAAGAAGACTCACTCTTCTTACTGACTATGTCTTGAACCATTCCTGTGACACTAGTTAGAGATTCCGATGCCTCACTTGAGGGTTACTGTATACCTCTGACCTGCTTATTAACGATGAAACACGGAAATTGCGTCGGAATTAAATACAAAATTCACAATGCCGCCTTAAGCACAAGAAGACTGACTCTTCTTACTGACTATGTTTTGAACCATTCCTGTGACACTAGTTATAGATTGCGATGCTTCACTTCAGGTATACTGTATCACTCTGACCTTCTTATTGACGATGAAATACAGAAATTGCATCGGAACTAAATAGAAAAGCCACTATGCCGACTTAAATGCAAGAAGACTGACTCTTCATACTGTCTATGTTTTGAACCGATCCTGTGGCACTAGTTATAACTTCCGATGCTTCACTTCAGGTTTACTGTATCCCTTGGACCTTCTTATTGACGATGAAACACAGAAATGGCATCGGAATTAAATACAAAATGCACAATGCCGACTTAAGTACAAGAAGACTGACTCTTCTTACAGCCTATGTTTTGAACAATTCCTGTGACACTAGTTATAGATTCCGATGCTTCACTTCAGGTTTACTGTATCCCTCTGACATTCTTATTGACGATGAAACACAGATATTGCATCGGAATTAAATACAAATGGCACAATGCCGACTTAAGTACAAGAAGACTGACTCATTTTCTGACTATGTTTGAACCATTCCTGTGACACTAGTTTTAGATTCCGATGCCTCACTTCCGGTTTACTGTATCCCTTGGACCTTCTTATTGACGATGAAACACAGAAATGGCATCGGAATTAAATACAAAAGGCACAATGCCAACTTAAGTACAAGAAGACTCACTCTTCTTACTGACTATGTCTTGAACCATTCCTGTGACACTAGTTAGAGATTCCGATGCCTCACTTGAGGGTTACTGTATACCTCTGACCTGCTTATTAACGATGAAGCACGGAAATTGCGTCGGAATTAAATACAAAATTCACAATGCCGCCTTAAGTACAAGAAGACTGACTCTTCAATCTGTCTATGTTTTGAACCGATCCTGTGACACTAGTTATAGCTTCCGATGTTTCACTTCAGGTTTACTGTATCCCTTGGACCTTCTTATTGACGATGAAACACAGAAATTGCATCGGAATTAAATACAATAGGCACAATGCCGACTTAAGTGCAAGTAGTCTGACTCTTCCTACTGTCTATGTTTTAAACCATTCCTGTGACACTAGTTATAGATTCCGATGCTTCACATCAGGTCTACTGTATCCCTCTGACCTTCTTAGCGACGATGAAAACCAGAAATTGCATCGGAATTAAATAGAGAAGGCACAATGCCGACTTAAGTACAAGAAGACAGATTCTTCTTACTGTCTATGATTTGAACCATTCCTGTGACGCTAGTTACAGATTCCGAAGCTTCACTTCAGGATTACTGTATCCCTTGGACCTTCTTATTTACGATGATACACAGAAATTGCGTCGGAATTAAATACAAAATTCACAATGCCGACTTAAGTACACGAGGACTGAGTCTTCTTACTGACTATGTTTTGAACAATTCCTGTGACACTAGTTATAGATTCCGATGCTTCACTTCAGGTTTACTGTATCCCTTGGACCTTCTTATTGACGATAGAAAACAGAAATTGCATCGGACTTAAATTCAAAAGGCACAATGCCGCTTTAAGTACAAGTAATCCGACTCTTCCTACTGTCTATGTATTAAACCATTCCTGTGACACTAGTTATAGATTCCGATGCTTCACTTCAGGTTTACTGTATCCCTCTGACCTTCTTATTGACGATGGAACACAGAAATTGCATCGGAATTAAATAGAAAAGGCACAATGCCGACTTAAGTACAAGAAGACTGACTCTTCATACTGTCTATGTTTTGAACCGATCCTGTGACACTAGTTATAGATTCCGATGCTTCATTTCAGGTTTACTGTATCCATCTGACCTTCTTATTCACGATGAAACACAGATATTGGATCGGAATTAAATACAAAAGGCACAATGCCGCCTTAAGTACAAGAAGACTGACTCTTCTTACTGACTATGTTTTGAACCATTCCTGTGACACTAGTTATAGATTGCGATGCTTCACTTCAGGTATACTGTATCCCTCTGACCTTCTTATTGACGATGGAACACAGAAATTGCATCGGAATTAAATAGAAAATGTCAGAGAGATACAGTAAACCCGAGGTGAAGCATCGGGATCTAAAACTAGTGTCTCAGGAATGGTTCAAAACATAGACAGTAAGAAAAGTCAGTCTACTTGTACTTAAGTCGGCATTCTTATTGACGGCGAAACACAGAAATTGCATCGGAATTCAATTAAATGGCACAATGAAGACTTAAGTACAAGAAGACTGACTCTTATTACTGACTATGTTTTGAACCATTCCTGTGAGACTAGTTATAGACTCCGATGCTTCACTTCAGGTTTACTGTATCGCTCTGACCCTCTTATTGACGATGAAACACAGAAATTGCATCGGAATTAAATACAAAAGGCACAATGCCGACTTAGGTACAAGAAGACTGACTGTTCCTACTCTGTACGTTTTGAACCATTCTGTGACACTACTTATAGACTCCTATGCTTCACGTCAGGTTTACTGTATCCCTCTGACCTTCTTATTGACGATGAAACACAGAAATTGCATCGGAATTAAATACAAAAGGCACAATGCCGACTTAAGTACAAGAAGACTGACTCGTCTTACTGTCTATGTTTTGAACCACTCCTGTGACACTAGTTATAGATCCCGATGCTTCACCTCGGGTTTACTGTATCTCTCTGACCTTCTTTTTGACGATGAAACACTGAAATTGCATCTGAATTAGATACAAAAAGCACAATGCCGACTTCAGCACAAGAGGACCGACTTTTCTTACTGTCTATGTTTTGAACCACTCCTGTGACACTAGTTATAGATTCCGATGCTTCACTTCAGTTTTACTGTATCCCTTGGATCTTCTTATTGACGACGAAACACAGATATTGCATCGGAATTAAATAGAAAAGGCAAAATGCCGACTTGAGTACAAGAAGACTGACCCTTCCTATTGTCTATGATTTGAACCATTACTGTGACACTAGTTATAGATTCCGATGCTTCACTTCAGGTTTACTGTATCCCACTGACCTTCTTATTGACGATGAAATACCGAAATTGCATCGGAATTAAATACGAAAGGCACAATGCCGACTTAAGTACAAGAAGACTGACTCTTCTTACTGTCTATGTTTGAACTATTCCTGTGACACTAGTTATAGATTCCGATGCTTCACTTTAGGTTTACTGTATCCCTTGGACCTTCTTATTGACGATAGAAAACAGAAATTGCATCGGACATAAATTCAAAAGGCACAATGCCGCTTTAAGTACAAGTAGTCTGACTCTTCCTACTGTCTATGTTTTAAACCATTCCTGTGACACTAGTTATAGATTCCGATGCTTCACTTCAGGTTTACTGTATCCCTCTGACCTTCTTATTCACGATGTAACACAACAATTGCATCGGAATTAAATACAAAATGCACAATGCCGACTTAAGTATAAGAAGACTGATTCTTCTTACAGTCTATGTTTGAACCATTCCTGTGACACTAAATATAGATTCCGACGCTTCATTGCAGGTTTACTGTATCCCTTGGACATTCTTATTGACGATGAAACATAGAAATGGCATAGGAATTACATACAAAAGGCACAATGCCGACTTAAGTACAATAAGACTGACTCATCTTACAGTCTATGTTTTGAACAATTCCTGTGACACTAGTTATAGATTGCGATGCTTCACTTCAGGTATACTGTATCCCTCTGACCTTCGTATTGACGATGGAACACAGAAATTGCATCGGAATTATATAGAAAAGGCACAATGCCGACTTAAGTACAAGAAGACTGACTCTTCATACTGTCTATGTTTTGAAACGATCCTGTGACACTAGTTATAGATTCCGATGCTTCATTTCAGGTTTACTGTATCCCTCTGACCTTCTTATTGACGATGAAACACAGAAATTGCATCTGAATTAAATGCAAAAGGCACAATGCCGACTCAAGTACAAGAAGACTGACTCTTCCTACTGTTTATGATTTGAACCATTCCTGTGACACTACTTATAGATTCCGAGTCTTCACTTCAGGTGTACTGTATCCCTCTGACCTTCTTAGCGACGATGAAAACCAGAAATTGCATCGGAATTAAATACAACATGCACAATGCCGACTTAAGTATAAGAAGACTGATTCTTCTTACAGTCTATGTTTGAACCATTCCTGTGACACTAAATATAGATTCCGACGCTTCATTGCAGGTTTACTGTATCCCTTGGACATTCTTATTGACGATGAAACACAGAAATGGCATAGGAATTACATACAAAAGGCACAATGCCGACTTAAGTACAAGAAGACTGACTCATCTTACAGTCTATGTTTTGAACAATTCCTGCGACACTAGTTATAGATTCCGATGCTTCACTTCAGGTTTACTGTATCCCTCTGACCTTCTTATTGACGATGAAACACAGAAATTGCATCTGAATTAAATGCAAAAGGCACAATGCCGACTCAAGTACAAGAAGACTGACTCTTCTTTTTGTTTATGATTTGAACCAATATTGTGACACTAGTTATGGATTCTGATCCTTCACTTCAGGTATACTGTATCCTTCTGACCTTCTTCTTGACGATGAAACACGGAAATTGCATCGGAATTAAGTACTAAACGCACAATGCCGACTTAAGTACTAGAAGACTGACTCTTTTTTCTGACTATGTTTGAACCATTCCTGTGACACTAGTTTTAGATTCCGATGCCTCACTTCAGGTTTACTGTATCCCTTGGACCTTCATATTGACGATGAAACACAGAAATTGCATCGGAATTAAATACAATAGGCACAATGCGCACTTACGTGCAAGTAGTCTGACTCTTCCTACTGTCTATGTTTTAAACCATTCCTGTGACACTAGTTATAGATTCCGATGCTTCACTTCAGGTTTACTGTATCCTTCTGACCTTCTTAGCGACGATGAAAACCAGAAATTGCATCGGAATTAAATAGAAAATGCACAATGCCAACTTAAGTACAAGAAGACAGACTCTTCTTACTGTCTATGATTTGAACCATTCCTGTGACGCTAGTTCGAGATTCCTAAGCTTCACTTCAGGATTACTGCATCCCTTGGACCTTCTTATTTACGATGAAACACAGATATTGCATCGGAATTAAATACAAAAGGCACAGGGCCGTCTTAAGTACAAGAAGACTGACTCTTCTTACTGACTATGCTTTGAACCATTCCTGTGATACTAGTTAGAGATTCCGATGCCTCACTTCAGGGTTACTGTATACCTCTGACCTTCTTATTAACGATGAAACACAGAAATTGCGTCGGTATTAAATACAAAATTCACTATGCCGCCTTAAGTACAAGAAGACTGACTCTTCTTACTGACTATGTTTTGAACCATTCCTGTGACACTAGTTATAGATTGCGATGCTTCACTTCAGGTATACTGTATCCCTCTGACCTTCTTATTGACGATGGAACACAGAAATTGCATCGGAATTAAATAGAAAAGGCACAATGCCGACTTAAGTACAAGAAGACTGACTCTTCTTACTGACTATGTTTTGAACCATTCCTGTGACACTAGTTATAGATTGCGATGCTTCACTTCAGGTTTACTGTATCCCTCTGACCTTCTTATTGACGATGAAACACAACAATTGCATCGGAATTAAATACAAAAGGCACAATGCCGACTTAAGTACAAGAAGACTGATTCTTCTCACAGTCTATGTTTTGAACCATTCCTGTGACACTAAATATAGATTCCGACGCTTCACTGCAGGTTTACTGTATCCCTTGGACATTCTTATAGTCGATGAAACACAGAAATGGCATCGGAATTGAATACAAAAGGCACAATGCCGACTTAAGTACAAGAAGACTGACTCTTCTAACAGTCTATGTTTTGAACAATTCCTGTGACACTAGTTATAGATTCCGATGCTTCACTTCAGGTTTACTGTATCCCATGGACCTTCTTATCGACGATGAAACACAGAAATTGCATCGGAATTAAAACACATTAGCCACAATGCCGTCTGAAGTACAAGAAGACTGACTCTTCTTACTGACTATGTTTTGAACCATTCCTGTGACACTAGTTATAGATTCCGATGCCTCATTTCAGGTTTACTGTATCCCTTGGACCTTCTTATTGACGATGAAACGCAGAAATTGCATCGGAATTAAATACAATAGGCACAATGCCGACTTAAGTGCAAGTAGTCTGACTCTTCCTACTGTCTACGTTTTAAACCATTCCTGTGACACTAGTTAGAGATTCCGATGCCTCACTTCAGGGTTACTGTATACCTCTGACCTTCTTATTAACGATGAAACACAGAAATTGCGTCGGAATTAAATACAAAATTGACAATGCCGACTTAAGTTCAAGAAGACTGACTCTTCTTACTGACTATGTTTTGAACCATTCCTGTGACACTAGTTATAGATTGCGATGCTTCCCTTCAGGTATACTGTATCCCTCTGACCTTCTTATTGACGATGGAACACAGAAATTGCATCGGAATTAAATAGAAAAGGCACAATGCCGACTTAAGTACAAGAAGACTGACTCTTCATACGGTCTACGTTTTGAACCGATCCTGTGACACTATTTATAGCTTCCGATGCTTCACTTCAGGTTTACTGTATCCCTTGGACCTTCTTATTAACGATGAAATACCGAAATTGCATCGGAATTAAATACGAAAGGCACAATGCCGACTTAAGTACAAGAAGACTGACTCTTCTTACTGTCTATGTTTGAACTATTCCTGTGACACTAGTTATAGATTCCGATGCTTCACTTTAGGTTTACTGTATCCCTTGGACCTTCTTATTGACGATGAAAAACAGAAATTGCATCGGACTTAAATTCAAAAGGCACAATGCCGCTTTAAGTACAGTAGTCTGACTCTTCCTACTGTCTATGTTTTAAACCATTCCTGTGACACTAGATATAGATTCCGATGCTTCACTTCAGGTTTACTGTATCCCTTGGACCTTCTTATTGACGATCAAACACACAAATTGCATCGGAATTAAATACAAAATGCACAATGCCGACTTAAGTACAAGAAGACTGATTCTTCTTACAATCTATGTTTTGAACCATTCCTGTGACACTAAATATAGATTCCGACGCTTCCCTGCAGGTTTATTGTACCCCTTGGACATTCTTATTGACGATGAAACACAGAAATGGCATCGGAATTACATACAAAAGGCACAATGCCGGCTTAAGTACAAGAAGACTGACTCATCTTACAGTCTATGTTTTGAACAATTCCTGTGACACTAGTTATAGATTCCGATGCTTCACTTCAGGTTTACTGTATCCCTTGGACCTTCTTATCGACGATGAAACACAGAAATTGCATCGGAATTAAATACAAAAGCCACAATGCCGTCTTAAGTACAGGAAGACTGACTCTTCTTACTGTCTATGTTTTGAACCATTCCTGTGACACTAGTTATAGACTCCGATGCTTCAATTCAGATTCACTGTATCCCTTGGACCTTCGTATAGACGATGAAACAGAGAAATTACATCGGAATTAAATACAAAAGGCACAATGCGGACTTAACTACAAGTAGACTGACTCTAATTACTGTCTATGTTTTGAACCAATCCTGTGACACTAGTTATCGATTCCGATGCCTCACTTCAGGTTTACTGTATCCCTTGGACCTTCGTATTGACGATGAAACACAGAAATTGTATCGGAATTAAATACAAAAGGCACAATGCCGACTTAAGTACTAGTATTCTGACTCTTCCTACTATCTATGTTTTAAACCATTCCTGTGACACTAGTTATAGATTCCGATGCTCACTTCAGGTTTACTGTATCCCTCTGACCTTCTTATTGACGATGAAACACAGTAATTGCATCGGAATTAAATTGAAAAACGGACAATGCCGACTTAAGTACAAGAAGACTGACTCTTCTTACTGTCTATGTTTTGAACCATTCCTGTGACACTAGTTATAGATTCTGATGCTTCAATTCAGATTCACTGTATCCCTTGGACCTTCTTATTGACGATGAAACAGAGAAATTACATCGGAATTAAATACTAAAGGCACAATACGGACTTAACTACAAGTAGACTGACTCTAATTACTGTCTATGTTTTGAACCAATCCTCTGACACTAGTTATAGATTCCGATGCCTCACTTCAGGTTTACTGTATCCCTTGGACCTTCGTATTGACGATGAAACACAGAAATTGTATCGGAATTAAATACAAAAGGCACAATGCCGACTTAAGTACTAGTAGTCTGACTCTTCCTACTATCTATGTTTTAAACCATTCCTGTGACACTAGTTATAGATTCCGATGCTTCACTTCAGGTCTACTGTATCCTCCTGACCTTCTTATTGACGATGAAACACAGTAATTGCATCGGAATTAAACTGAAAAGCGCACAATGCCGACTTAAGTACAAGAAGACCGACTCTTCTTACTGTCTATGTTTCGAACCATTCCTGTGACACTAGTTATAGATTCCGATGCTTCACTTCAGGTTTACTGTATCTCTTGGACCTTCTTATTGACGATGGAACACAGAAATTGCAACGGAATTAAATACAAAATGCACAAATGCCGACTTAAATACAAGAAGACTGCCTCTTCTTTCTGACTATGCTTTGAACCATTCCTGTGACACTAGTTATAGATTCCGATGCTCCACTCCAGGTTTACTGTATCCCTTGGACCTTCTTAACGACGATGAAACACAGAAATTGCATCGGAATTAAATACAAAAGCCACAATGCCGTCTTAAGTACAAGAAGACTGACTCTTCTTACTGTCTATGTTTTGAACCATTCCTGTGACACTAGTTATAGAATCCGATGCTTCAATTCAGATTCACTGTATCCCTTGGACCTTCTTATTGACGACGAATCACAGAAATTGCATCGGAATTAAATGGAAAAGGCACAATGCCCACTTAAGTACAAGAAGACTGACTCTTTCTACTGACTATGTTTTGAACCATACCTGTGACACTAGTTATAGACTCCGATGCTTCACTTCAGGTTTACTGTTTCCCTCTGACCTTCTTATTGATGATGAAACACAGAAATTGCATCGCAATTAAATAGAAAAGGCACAATGCCGACTTAAGTACAAGAAGACTGACTCTTCATACTGTCTATGTTTTGAACCGATCCTGTGACACTAGTTATAGCTTCCGATGCTTCACTTCAGGTTTACTGTATCCCTTTTACATTCTTATTGACGATGAAACACCGGAATTGCATCGGAATTAAATACGAAAGGCACAATGCGGACTTAAGTACAAGAAGACTGACTCTTCTTACTGTCTATGTATTGAACCATTCCTGTGACACTAGTTATAGATTCCGATGCTTCACTTCAGGTGTACTGCATCCCTTGGACCTTCTTATTGACGATGAAACACAGAAATTGAATCGGAATTAAATAGAAAAGGCACAATGCCGACTTAAGTACAAGAAGACCGACTCTTCTTACTGACTAAGTTTTGAACTACTCCTGTGACACTAGTTATAGATTAAGATTCCTCACTTCAGGTTTACTGTATCCCTTGGAACTTCTTATTGACGATGAAACACAGAAATTGCATCGGAATTAAATACAAGAGGCACAATGCCGACTTAAGTACATGTAGTCTCTCTCTTCCTACTGTCTATGATTTGAACCATTCCTGTGACACTATTTATAGATTCCGATGCTTCACTTCAGGTTTACTGTATCCATCTGACCTTCTTATTGACGATGAAACACAGAAATTGCATCGGAATTAAATACAAAAGGCACAATGCCGATTTAAGTACAAGAAGACTGACTCTTCCTACTGTCTATGTTTTGAACCATTCCTGTGACACTAGTTATAGATTCCGATGCTTCACTTCAGGTTTTACTGAATACCTCTGACCTTATTGACGATGAAACACAGAAATGGCATCGGAATTAAATGCAAAAGGCACAATGGCGACTCAAGTACAAGAAGGATGACTCTTCCTACTGTCTATGATTTGAACCGTTCCCGTGACGCTAGTTATAGATTCCGATGCTTCACTTCCGGTTTACTGTATCCCTCCGACCTTCTTATTGACGATGAAACACAGAAATTGCATCGGAATTAAATTGAAAGGGCACAATGCCGATTTAAGTACAAGGAGACTGACTCTTCCTACTGTCTATGTTTTGAACCATTCCTGTGACACTAGTTATAGATTCCGATGCTTCACTTCAGGTTTTACTGAATACCTCTGACCTTATTGACGATGAAACACAGAAATTACATCGGAATTAAATACAAAAGACACAATGCCGACTTAACTACGAGTAGACTGACTCTTCTTACTGTCTATGTTTTGGACCAATCCTGTGACACTAGTTATGGATTCTGATGCTTCACGTCAGGTTTACTGTATCCCTCTGACCTTCTAATTGACGATGATACACAGAAATTGCATCGGAGTTAAATACAAAACGCACATTGTCGACTTATGTACAAGAAGACTGACTCTTTTTTCTGACTATGTTTTGAACCATTCCTGTGACACTAGTTATTGATTCCGATGCCTCACTTCAGGTTTACTGTATCCCTGTGACCTTCTTAGTGACGATGAAAAACAGAAATTGCATCGGAATTAAATAGAAAAGGCACAATGCCGACTTAAGTACAAGAAGACAGATTCTTCTTACTGTCTATGATTTGAACCATTCCTGTGACGCTAGTTACAGATTCCGAAGCTTCACTTCAGGATTACTGCATCCCTTGGACCTTCTTATTGACGATGAAACACAGATATTGCATCGGAATGAAATACAAAAGGCACAATGCCGACTTAAGTACAAGAAGACTCACTCTTCTTACTGACTGTGTTTTGAACCATTCCTGTGACACTAGTTAGAGATTCCGATGCCTCACTTCAGGTTTACTGTATACCTCTACCATCTTATTGACGATGAAACACAGAAATTGCATCTGAATTAAATAGAAAATGCGCAATGAGGACTTAAGTACAAGAAGACTGACTCTTCCTACTGACTATGATTAGAACCATTCCTGTGACACTAGTTATGGACTCCGATGCTTCACTTCACGTTTACTGTATCCCTCGGACCTTCTTATTGATGATGAAACACAGAAATTGCATTGCAATTAAATTGAAATAGCACAATGCCGACTTAAGTACAAGAAGACCGACTCCTTATACTGTCTATGTTTTGAACCGATCCTGTGACACTTGTTATAGCTTCCGATGCTTCACTTCAGGTTTACTGTATCCCTTGGACCTTCTTATTGATGATGAAACACCGAAATTGCATCGGAATTAAATACAAAAGGCACAACGCCGACTTAAGTACAAGAAGACTGACTCCTCTTACTGTCTATGATTTGTACCACTCCTGTAACACTAGTTATAAATTCCGATGCTTCGCTTCAGGTGTACTGCATCCCTTGGACCTTCTTATTGACGATGAAACACACAAATTGCATCGGAATTAAATAGTAAAGGCACAATGCCGACTTAAGTACAAGAAGAATGACTATTCTTACTGACTATGTTTTGAACCATTCCTATGACAATAGTTATAGATTCCGATGCCTCACATCAGTTTTACTGTATCCCTTGGACCTTCGTATAGACGATGAAACACAGAAATTGCATCGGAATTAAGTACAAAAATCACAATGCCGACTTAAGTACAAGAAGACTGACTCTTCCCACTGTCTATGTTTCGAACCATTCCTGTGACACTAGTTGTAGATTCCGATGCTTCACTTCAGGTTTACTGTATCCCTCTGACCTTCTTATTGACGATGAAACACAGAAATTGCATCGCAATTAAATGCAAAAGGCACAATGCCGACTCAAGTATAAGAAGACTGACTCTTCCCACTGTCTATGATTTGAACCGTTCCTGTGACACTCGTTATAGATTCCGATGCTTCACTTCAGGTTTACTGTATCCCTCTGACCTTCGTATTGACGATGAAACACAGAAATTGCATCGGAATTAAATAGAGAGGGCACAATGCTGACTTAAGTACAAGAAGACTGCCTCTTCTTACTGTCTATGTTTCGAACCATTCCTGTGACACTAGTTATAGATTCCGATGCTTCACTTCAGGTTTACTGTATCTCTTGGACCTTCTTATTGACGACGAAACACAGAAATTGCCACGGAATTAAATACAAAATGCACAAATGCCGACTTAAATACAAGAAGACTGACTCTTCTGACTGTCTATGTTTTAAACCATTCCTGTGACGCTAGTTATAGATTCTGATGCTTCACTTCAGGTTTACTGTATCCCTCTGACCTTCTTATTGATGATGAAACACAGAAATGGCATCGGAATTAAAAAGGAAAGGCACAATGCCGACTTAAGTACAAGAAGACATACTTTTCTTACTGTCTATGATTTGAACCATTCCTCTGACGCTAGTTACAGATTCAGATGCTTCACTTCAGGTTTACTGTATCCCTTGGACCTTCTTATTGACGATGAAGCACAGATATTGCATCGGAATTAAATACAAAAGGCACAATGCCGACTTAAGTACAAGAATACTGACTCTTCTTTCTGACTATGTTTTTAACCATTGCTGTGACACTAGTAAGAGATTCCGATGCTTCACTTCAGGTTTACTGTATCTCTCTGACATTCTTATTGACGATGAAACACAGAAATTGCAACGGAATTAAATACGACAGGCACACTGCCGACATAAGTACAAGAAGACTGACACTTCTTACTGTCTAAGATTTGAACCATTCCTGTGAAAATAGTTATAGATTCCGATGCTTCTATCCCTTGGACCTTGTTATTGAAGATGAAACACGGAAATTGCATCGGAATTAATTAGAAATGGCACAATGCTGACTTAAGTACAAGAAGACTGACTCTTCTTACTGTCTATGTTTTGAACCATTCCTGTGACGCTAGTTATAGATTCCGATGCCCCACTTCTAATATACTGTATCCCTCTGACCTTCTTATTGACGATGAAACACAGAAATTGTATCGGAATTGAATAGAAAAGGCAAAATGCCGACTTAAGTTCAAGAAGACTGCCTCTTCCTACTTTCTATGTTTTGAACCATTCCTGTGACACTAGTTATAGATTCCGATTCTTCACTTCAGGTTTACTGTATCCCTCTGACCATCTTATTGACGATGAAACAGAGAAATTGCAATGGAATTAAATACAAAAGGCACAATGCCGACTCAAGTACAAGATGACTGACTCTTCTTACTGTCTATGTTTTGAACCATTCCTGTGACACTAGTTGTAGATTCCGATGCCTCACTTCAGGTTTACTGTATCCCTGTGACTTCTTATTGACGATGAAACACAGAAATTGCATCGGAATTAAATAGAAAATGCACAATCCCGGCTTAAGTACAAGAAGACTCACTCTTAATACTCTCTACGCTTTGAACCATTCCTGTGACACTAGTTATAGATTCCGATGCTTCACTTCAGGTTTACTGTATCCCTTCGACCTTCTTATTGACCATTAAACACATAAATTGCATCGGAATTAAATACAAAATGCACAATGCCGACTCAAGTATAATAAGACTGACTCTTCGTACTGTCTAAGTTTTGAACCATTCCTGTGATACTAGAAATAGATTCCGATGCTTCACTTCAGGTTTACTGTATCCCTCAGACCTTCTTATTGACGATGAAACACAGAAATTGCATCGGAATTAAATAGAAAATGCTCAATGCTCACTTAAGTACAAGAAGACTGACTCATCTTACTGTCTATGATTTGAACCATTCCTGTGACACTAGTTATAGGTTCCGATGCTTCACTTCAGGTGTACTGTATCCCTTGGACCTTCTTATTGACGATGAAACATAGAAATTACATCGGAAATAAATACAAAAGGCACAATGCCGACTTAACTACAAGTAGACTGACTCTTCTTACTGTCTATGTTTTGAACCAATCCTGGGACACTAGTTATAGATTTCGATGCCTCACTTCAGGTTTACTATATCCCTGGGACCTTCTTATTGACGATGAAAAACAGAAATTGCATCGAAATTAAATAGAAAAGGCACAATGCCGACTTAAGTACAAGAAGACCGATTCTTCTTACTTTCTATGATTTGAACCATTCCTGTGACGCTAGTTACAGATTCCGATGCTTCACTTCAGGTTTACTGTATCCCTTGGACCTTCTTATTGACGATGAAACACAGATATTGCATCGGAATTAAATACAAAAGGCACAATGCCGACTTAAGTACAAGAAGACTCACTCTTCTTACTGACTATGTTTTGAACAATTCCTGTGACACTAGTTAGAGATTCCGATGCTTCACTTCTCGTTTACTGTATCCCTCTGACCTTCTTATTGTCGATGAAACACAGTAATTGCGTCGGAAGTAAATTGAAAAGGGCACAATGCCGACTTAAATATAAGAAGACTGACTCTTCTTACTGACTATGCTTTGAATCATTCCTGTGACACTAGTTATAGATTCCGATGCTTCACTTCAGGTTTACTGTATCCCTCTGACTTTCTTATTGACGATGAAACACAGAAAATGCATCGGAATTAAATACAAAATGCACAAATGCCGTCTTAAGTACAAGAAGACTGACTCTTCTTACTGACTATGTTTTGAAACATTCCTGTGACACTAGTTATAGATTCCGAAGCTTCACTTCAGGTTTACTGTATCCCTCTGACCTTCTTATTGACGATGAATCACAGATATTGCATCGGAATTAAATACAAAAGGCACAATGCCTACTTAAGTACAAGAAGACTGCCTCTTCTTTCTGACTATGTGTTGAAACAATCCTGTGACACTAGTTATAGATTCCGAAGCTTGACTTCAGGTTTTCTGTTTCCCTCTGACCTTCTTATTGACGATGAAATACAGATATTGCATCGGAATTAAATAGAAAAGGCAGAATGCCGACTTAAGTACAAGAAGACTGACTTTTCTTACTGTTTATGTTTTGAACCATTCCTGTGACGCTAGTTATAGTTTCCGATGCTTCACTTCAGGTTTACTGTATCCCTCTGACCTTCTTATTGATGATGAAACACAGAAATTGCATCGGAATTAAATAGAAAAGGCACAATGCCGACATAAGTACAAGAAGACAGACTCTTCTTACTGTCTATGATTTGAACCATTCCTGTGACGCTAGTTACAGATTCAGATGCTTCACTTCAGGTTTACTGTATCCCTTGGACCTTCTTATTGACGATGAAGCACAGATATTGCATCGGAATTAAATACAAAAGGCACAATGCCGACTTAAGTACAAGAATACTGACTCTTCTTACTGTGTAAGTTTTGAACCATTCCTGTGAACCTAGTTATAGATTCTGATGCTTCTTTTCAGGTTTACTGTATCCCTTGGACCTTGTTATTGACGATGAAACACGGAAATTGCATCGGAATTAACTAGAAAAGGCACAATGCCGACTTGAGTACAAGAAGACTGACTCTTCTTACTGTTTATGTTTTGAACCATTCCTGTGACACTAGTTATAGATTCCGATGCCTCACTTCTAATTTACTGTATCCCTCTGAACTTCTTATTGACGATGAAACACAGAAATTGCACCGGAATTAAATAGAAAAGGCAAAATGCCGACATAAGTACAAGAAGACTGACTCTTCCTACTCACTATGATTTGAACCATTCCTGTGACACTAGTTATAGATTCCGATTCTTCACTTCAGGTTTACTGTATCCCTCTGACCTTCTTATTGACGATGAAACACAGAAGTTGCATCGAAATTAAATACAAAAGGCACAATGCCGACTCAAGTACAAGAGGACTGACTCTTCTTACTCTCTACGTTTTGAACCATTCCTGTGACACTAGTTATAGATTCCTATTCTTCACTTCAGGTTTACTGTACCCCTCTGACCTTCTTATTGACGACGAAAAACAGAAATTGCATCGGTATTAAATACAAAAGGCACAATGTCGACTTAAGTACAAGAAGACTGAGTCTTATTACTGTCTATGCTTTGAACCATTCCTGTGACACTAGTTATAGATTCCGATGCTTCATTTCAGGTTTACTGTATCCCTTGGACCATCTTATTGACGATGAAACACAGAAATTGCATCGGAATTGAATACAAAATGCACAATGCCAACTTATGAACAAAAGACTGACTCATCTTACTCTCTACGTTTTGAACCATTCCTGTGACACTAGTTAAGGATTCCGATGCTTCACTTCAGGTTTACTGTATCCCTCTGACGTCTTATTGACGATGAAACACAGAAATTGCATCGGAATTAAATAGAAAATGCACAATGCTGACTTAAGGACAAGAAGACTGACTCATCTTACTGTCTATGATTTGAACCAATCCTGTGACACTAGTTATAGATCCGATTCTTCACTTCAGGTTTACTGTATCCCTCTGACCTTCTTATTGACGATGAAACACAGAAATTGCATCGGAATTAAATACAAAATGCACAATGCCGACTCTAGTACAAGACGACTGACTCTTCCTACCGTCTATGTTTTGAACAATTCCTGTGACACTAGTTATAGATTCCGATGCTTCACTTCAGGTTTACGTCAACCCTCTGACCTTCTTATTCACGATGAAACACAGAAATTGCATCGGAATTAAATACAAAAGGCACAATTACGGCTTAAGTACAAGAGGACTGACTCTTCTTACAGACTATGATTTGAACCATTACTGTGACACTAGTTATAGATTCCAATGCTTCACTTCAGGTTTACTGTATCCCTCTGACCTTCTTATTGCCGATTAAACACAGAAATTGCATCGGAATTCAATAAAAATTTACAATGCCGACTTGAGTACAAGAAGACTGACTCTTCCAACTGTCAATGTTTTGAACCATTTCTGTGACACTAGTTATAGATTCCGATGCTTAACTTCAGGTTTATTGTATCCCTCTGACCTTCTTATTGACGATGAAACACAGAAATTGCATCGGAATTAAAAATAAAAGGAACAATGCTGCCTTAAGTACAAGAAGACTGACTCATCTTACTGTCTATGATTTGAACCATTCCTGTGACACTAGTTATAGATTCCGGTGCTTCACTTCAGGTGTACTGTATCCCTTGGACGTTCCTACTGACGATGAAACACAGAAATTGTATCGGAATTAAATACAAAAGCACAATGCCGACTTAAGTACAAGGAGACTGACTCTTCTTACTGACTATGTTTGAACCATTCCTGTGACACTAGTTATAGATTCCGATGCTTCCCTTCAGGTTTACGGTAACCCTCTGAACTTCTTATTGACGATGAAACACAGAAATTGCATCGGAATTCAATTAAAAGGCACAATGCCGACTTAAGTACAAGAAGACTGACTCTTCTTACTGACTATGTTTTGAACCATTCCTGTGACACTAGTTAAGGATTCCGATGCTTCACTTCAGGTTTACTGTATCCCTCTGACCCTCTTATTGACAATGAAACACAGAAATTGCATCGGAATTAAATAGAAAAGGCACAATGCCGACTTAAGTACAAGAAGACTGACTCTTCGTACTCCCTATGTTTTGAACCATTCTGTGACACTAGTTATAGATTCCTATTCTTCACTTCAGGTTTACTGTACCCCTCTGACCTTCTTATGGACGACGAAAAACAGAAATTGCATCGGTATTAAATACAAAAGGCACAATGTCGACTTAAGTACAAGAAGACTGAGTCTTATTACTGTCTATGCTTTGAACCATTCCTGTGACACTAGTTATAGATTCCGATGCTTCATTTCAGGTTTACAGTATCCCTTGGACCTTCTTATTGACGATGAAACACAGAAATTGCATCGGAATTGAATACAAAATGCACAATGCCAACTTATGAACAAAAGACTGACTCATCTTACTCTGTACGTTTTGAACCATTCCTGTGACACTAGTTAAGGATTCCGATGCTTCACTTCAGGTTTACTGTATCCCTCTGACGTCTTATTGACGATGAAACACAGAAATTGCATCGGAATTAAATAGAAAATGCACAATGCTGACTTAAGGACAAGAAGATTGACTCATCTTACTGTCTATGATTTGAACCAATCCTGTGACACTAGTTATAGATTTCGATGCTTCACTTCAGGTGTACTGCTTCCCTTCGACTTTCTTATTGACGATGAAACACAGAAATTGTATCGGAATTAAATCAAAAGGCACAATGCCGACTTAAGTAGAAGTAGACTAACCCTTCTTACTGTCTATGTTTTGAACGATACCTGTGACACTAGTTATAGATTTTGATGCTTCACTTCAGGTTTACTGTGTCCCTCTGACCTTCTTATTGACGACGAAACACAGAAATTGCATCGGAATTAAATACAAAAGGCACAATTCCAACTTAAGTACAAGAGGACTGCCTCTTCTTACTGACTATGATTTGAACCATTCCTGTGACACTAGTTATAGATTCCAATGCTTCACTTCAGGTTTACTGTATCCCTCTGACCTTCTTATTGCCGATTAAACACAGAAATAGCATTGGAATTCAATAAAAATACACAATGCCGACTTGAGTACAAGAAGACTGACTCTTCCAACTGTCAATGTTTTGAACCATTCCTGTGACACTAGTTATAGATCCGATGATTCACTTCAGGTTTACAGTATCCCTCTGACCTTCTTATTGACGATGAAACACGGAAATTGCATCGGAATTAAAAATAAAAGGCACAATTCTGACTTAAGTACAAGAAGACTGACTCATCTCACTGTCTATGATTTGAACCATTCCTGTGACACTAGTTATAGATTCCGATGCTTCACTTCAGGTGTACTGTATCCCTTGGACTTTCTTATGACGATGAAACACAGAAATTGTATCGGAATTAAATACAAAAGCACAATGCCGACTTAAGTACAAGTAGACTGACTCTTCTTACTGACTATTTTTTGAACCATTCCTGTGACACTAGTTATAGATTCCGATGCTTCACTTCAGGTTTACGGTAACCCTCTGACCTTCTTATTGACGATGAAACACTGAAATTGCATCGGAATTCAATTAAAGGCACAATGCCGACTTAAGTACAAGAAGACTGACTCTTCTTACTGACTATGTTATGAACCATTCCTGTGACATTAGTTATAGATTCCAATGCTTCACTTCAGGTTTACTGTATCCCTTTGACCCTCTTATTGACGATGAAACACAGAAATTGCATCGGAATTAAATACAAAAGGCACAATGCCGACTTAAGTACAAGAAGACTGACTCTTCCTACTCCCTATGTTTTGAACCACTCTGTGACACTAGTTATAGATTCCTATGCTTCACTTCAGGTTTACTGTACCCCTCTAACCTTCTTATTGACGATTAAACACAGAAATTGCATCGGAATTCAATTAAAAGGCACAATGCCGACTTAAGTACAAGAAGAATGACTCTTCTTACTGTCTATGATTTGAACCATTCCTGTGACACTTGTTATAGATTCCGATGTTTCACTTAAGGGTTTCTGTATCCCTTGGATCTTCTTATTGACGACGAAACACAGAAATTGCATCGGAATTAAATAGAAAAGACACAATGCCTACTTGAGTACAAGAAGACTGACTCTTCTTACTGTCTATGTTTTGAACCACTCCTGTGACACAAGTTATAGAGTCCGATGCTTCACTTCAGGATTCCTGTATGCCTCTGACCTTCCTATTGAAGATGAAACACAGAAATTGCATCGGAATTAAATAGAAAGGGCACAATGCCGACTTAAGTACAAGAAGACTGACACCTGTTAATGTCTATGTTTTGAACCATTCCTGTGACACTAGTTATAGATTCCGATGCTTCACTTCAGGTTTACTGTATCCCTTGCACCTTATTATTGACGATGAACCACAGAAATTACATTGGAATTAAATAGAAATGGCACAATGCCGAATTATGTACAAGAAGACTGACTCATCTTAATGTCTATGTTTGAACTATTCCTGTGACAGTAGTTATAGATTCCGATGCTTCACTTCAGGTTTACTGTATCCCTTGGACCTTCGTATTGGCGACGAAACACAGAAATTGCATTGGAATTAAATAGAAATGGCACAATGCCGACTTAAGTTCAAGAAGACTGACTCTTCATACTGTCTATGTTTTGAACCGATCCTGTGACACTAGTTATAGCTTCCGATGCTTCACTTCAGGTTTACTGTATCCCTTTGACCTTCTTATGGACGATGAAACACAGAAATTGCATCGGAATTAAATAGAAAAGGCACAATGCCGAATTATGTACAAGAAGGCTGACTCATCTTAATGTCTATGTTTGAACTAATCCTGTGACAGTAGTTATAGCTTCCAATGCTTCACTTCAGGTTTGCTGTATCCCTTGGACCTTGTTATTGACGATGAAGCACCGAAATTGCATCGGAATTAAATACGAAAGGCACAATGCCGACTTAAGTACAAGAAGACTGACTCTTCTTACTTTCTATGCTTTGAACCATTCCTGTGACACTAGTTATAGATTCCGATGCTTCACTTCAGGTGTACTGCATCCCTTGGACCTTATTATTGACGATGAAACACAGAAATTGCATCGGAATTAAATAGAAAAGGCACAACGCCGACTTAAGTACAGGAAGACTGACTCTTCTTACTTTCTATGCTTTGAACCGATCCTGTGACACTAGTTATTGCTTCCGATACTTCACTTCAGGTTTACTGTATATCTCCGACCTTCTTATTGACGATGAAACACAGAAATCGCATCGGAATTAAATACAAAAGTCACAATGCCGACTTAAGTACAAGGAGACTGACTCTTCTTACTGTCTATGATTTGAAGCATTCCTGTGACACTAATTATAGATTCCGATGCTTCACTTTAGGTGTACTGTATCCCTTGGACTTTCTTATTGACGATGAAAGACAGAAATTGCATCGGAATTAAACACAAATGGAACAATGACGACTTAAGTACAAGTAGACTGACTCTTCTTACTGTCTATGATTTGAAGCATTCCTGTGACACTAATTATAGATTCCGATGATTCACTTCGGGTTTACTGTATCCCTCTAATCCTCTTATTGACGATGAAACACAGAAATTGCATCGGAATTAATTACAAAAGGCACGATGCTGACTTAAGTACAAGAAGACTGACTCTTCCTACTCTCTATATTTTGAACCATTCTGTGACACTTCTTATAGATTCCTATGCTTCACTTCAGGTTTACTGTATCCCTCTGACCTTCGTATTGACGATGAAACACAGAAATTGCATCGGAATTAAATAGTAAAGGCACAATGCTGACTTAAGTACAAGAAGACTGACACGTCCTACTGTCTTATTTTTGAACAACTCCTGTGACACTAGTTATAGATTCCGATGCTTCACCTCGGGTTTACTGTATCTCTCTGACCATCTTATCGACGATGAAACACTGAAATTGCATCTGAATTAGATACAAAAAGCACAATGCCCACTTCAGTACAAGAGGACCGACTTTTCTTGCTGTCTATGTTTGAACCATTCCTGTGACACTAGTTATAGATTCTGATGCTTCACTTCAGTTTTACTGTATCCCTTGGACCTTCTTATTGACGACGAAACACAGAAATTGCATCGGAATAAAATAGAAAAGCGCACAATGCCGACTTGAGTACAAGAAGACTGACCCTTCCTATTGTCTATGATTTGAACCATTCCTGTGACACTAGTTATAGTTTCCGATGCTTCACTTCAGGTTTACTGTGTCCCTCTGACCTTCTTATTGACGGCGAAACACAGAAATTACATCGGAATTAAATACAAAAGCACAATGCCAACTTAAGTACAAGAAGACTAACTCTTCTTACTGCCTATGATTTGAACCATTCCTGTGACACTAGTTATAGATTCCGATGCTTCACTTCAGGTTTACTGTATCCCTCTGACCATCTTATTGACGATGAAACACAGAAATTGCATCGGTATTAAACAGAAAAGGCACAATGCCGACTTAAGTACAAGAAGAGTGACTCTTCCTACTCTCTATATTTTGAACCATTCTGTGACACTAGTTATAGATTCCCATGCTTCACTTCAGGTTTACTGTATCCCTGTGACCTTCTTATTGACGATGAAACACAGAAATTGCATCCGAATTAAATACAAAAGGCACAATGCGACTTAAGTACAAGAAGACAGACTCTTCTTACTGTCTACGTTTTGAACCATTCCTGTGACACTAGTTATAGATTCCGATGCCTCACTTCAGGTTTACTGTATCCCTCTGACGTCTTATTGACGATGAAACACATAAATTGCATCGGAATTAGATAGAAAAGGCACAATCCCGACTTAAGTACAAGAAGACTTACTCATAATACTCTCTATGATTTGAATCATTCCTGTGACACTAGTTATAGATTCCGATTCTTCACTTCAGGTTTACTGTATCCCTCTGACCTTCTTATTGACGATGAAACACAGAAATTGCATCGGAATTAAATACAAAATGCACAATGCCGACTCTAGTACAAGACGACTGACTCTTCCTACTGTCTATGTTTTGAACAATTCCTGTGACACTAGTTATAGATTCCGATGCTTCACTTCAGGTTTACGTCAACCCTCTGACCTTCTTATTCACGATGAAACACAGAAATTGCATCGGAATTAAATACAAAAGGCACAATTACGGCTTAAGTACAAGAGGACTGACTCTTCTTACAGACTATGATTTGAACCATTACTGTGACACTAGTTATAGATTCCAATGCTTCACTTCAGGTTTACTGTATCCCTCTGACCTTCTTATTGCCGATTAAACACAGAAATTGCATCGGAATTCAATAAAAATTTACAATGCCGACTTGAGTACAAGAAGACTGACTCTTCCAACTGTCAATGTTTGGAACCATTCCTGTGACACTAGTTATAGATTCCGATGCTTAACTTCAGGTTTATTGTATCCCTCTGACCTTCTTATTGACGATGAAACACAGAAATTGCATCGGAATTAAAAATAAAAGGAACAATGCTGACTTAAGTACAAGAAGACTGACTCATCTTACTGTCTATGATTTGAACCATTCCTGTGACACTAGTTATAGATTCCGATGCTACACTTCAGGTGTACTGTATCCCTTGGACTTTCTTATTGACGATGAAACACAGAAATTGTTTCGGAATTAAATACAAAAGCACAATGCCGACTTAAGTACAAGAAGACTGACTCATCTTACTGTCTATGATTTGAACCATTCCTGTGACACTAGTTATAGATTCCGGTGCTTCACTTCAGGTGTACTGTATCCCTTGGACGTTCCTACTGACGATGAAACACAGAAATTGTATCGGAATTAAATTCAAAAGCACAATGCCGACTTAAGTACAAGGAGACTGACTCTTCTTACTGACTATGTTTGAACCATTCCTGTGACACTAGTTATAGATTCCGATGCTTCACTTCAGGTTTACGGTAACCCTCTGACCTTCTTATTGACGATGAAACACAGAAATTGCATCGGAATTCAATTAAAAGGCACAATGCCGACTTAAGTACAAGAAGACTGACTCTTCTTACTGACTATGTTTTGAACCATTCCTGTGACACTAGTTAAGGATTCCGATGCTTCACTTCAGGTTTACTGTATCCCTCTGACCCTCTTATTGACAATGAAACACAGAAATTGCATCGGAATTAAATAGAAAAGGCACAATGCCGACTTAAGTACAAGAAGACTGACTCTTCCTACTCCCTATGTTTTGAACCATTCTGTGACACTAGTTATAGATTCCTATTCTTCACTTCAGGTTTACTGTACCCCTCTGACCTTCTTATTGACGACGAAAAACAGAAATTGCATCGGTATTAAATACAAAAGGCACAATGTCGACTTAAGTACAAGAAGACTGAGTCTTATTACTGTCTATGTTTTGAACCATTCCTGTGACACTAGTTATAGATTCCGATGCTTCATTTCAGGTTTACTGTATCCCTTGGACCTTCTTATTGACGATGAAACACAGAAATTGCATCGGAATTGAATACAAAATGCACAATGCCAACTTATGAACAAAGGACAGACTCATCTTACTCTCTACGTTTTGAACCATTCCTGTGACACTAGTTATAGATTCCGATGCCTCACTTCAGGTTTACTGTATCCCTCTGACGTCTTATTGACGATGAAACACAGAAATTGCATCGGAATTAAATAGAAAATGCACAATGCTGACTTTAGGACAAGAAGACTGACTCATCTTACTGTCTATGATTTGAACCATTCCTGTGACACTAGTTATAGATTCCTATGCTTCACTTCAGGTTTACTGTACCCCTCTAACCTTCTTATTGACGATTAAACACAGAAATTGCATCGGAATTCAATTAAAAGGCACAATGCCGACTTAAGTACAAGAAGACTGACTCTTCTTACTGTCTATGATTTGAACCATTCCTGTGACACAAGTTATAGAGTCCGATGCTTCACTTCAGGATTCCTGTATGCCTCTGACCTTCCTATTGAAGATGAAACACAGAAATTGCATCGGAATTAAATAGAAAGGGCACAATGCCGACTTAAGTACAAGAAGACTGACACCTCTTAATGTCTATGTTTTGAACCATTCCTGTGACACTAGTTATAGATTCCGATGCTTCACTTCAGGTTTACTGTATCCCTTGCACCTTATTATTGACGATGAACCACAGAAATTACATTGGAATTAAATAGAAATGGCACAATGCCGAATTATGTACAAGAAGACTGACTCATCTTAATGTCTATGTTTGAACTATTCCTGTGACAGTAGTTATAGATTCCGATGCTTCACTTCAGGTTTACTGTATCCCTTGGACCTTCTTATTGGCGACGAAACACAGAAATTGCATTGGAATTAAATAGAAATGGCACAATGCCGACTTAAGTTCAAGAAGACTGACTCTTCATACTGTCTATGTTTTGAACCGATCCTGTGACACTAGTTATAGCTTCCGATGCTTCACTTCAGGTTTACTGTATCCCTTTGACCTTCTTATGGACGATGAAACACAGAAATTGCATCGGAATTAAATAGAAAAGGCACAATGCCGAATTATGTACAAGAAGGCTGACTCATCTTAATGTCTATGTTTGAACTAATCCTGTGACAGTAGTTATAGCTTCCGATGCTTCACTTCAGGTTTGCTGTATCCCTTGGACCTTGTTATTGACGATGAATCACCGAAATTGCATCGGAATTAAATACGAAAGGCACAATGCCGACTTAAGTACAAGAAGACTGACTCTTCTTACTTTCTATGCTTTGAACCGATCCTGTGACACTAGTTATAGCTTCCGATACTTCACTTCAGGTTTACTGTATCCCTCCGACCTTCTTATTGACGATGAAACACAGAAATCGCATCGGAATTAAATACAAAAGGCACAATGCCGACTTAAGTACAAGGAGACTGACTCTTCTTACTGTCTATGATTTGAAGCATTCCTGTGACACTAATTATAGATTCCGATGCTTCACTTTAGGTGTACTGTATCCCTTGGACTTTCTTATTGACGATGAAAGACAGAAATTGCATCGGAATTAAACACAAAAGGAACAATGACGACTTAAGTACAAGTGGACTGACTCTTCTTACTGTCTATGATTTGAACCATTCTGTGACACTACTTATAGATTCCTATGCTTCACTTGAGGTTTACTGTATCCCTCTGACCTTCGTATTGACGATGAAACACAGAAATTGCATCGGAATTAAATACTAAAGGCACAATGCTGACTTAAGTACAAGAAGACTGACACGTCCTACTGTCTTATTTTTGAACAACTCCTGTGACACTAGTTATAGATTCCGATGTTTCACCTCGGGTTTACTGTATCTCTCTGACCTTCTTATCGACGATGAAACACTGAAATTGCATCTGAATTAGATACAAAAAGCACAATGCCCACTTCAGTACAAGAGGACCGACTTTTCTTGCTGTCTATGTTTGAACCATTCCTGTGACACTAGTTATAGATTCTGATGCTTCACTTCACTTTTACTGTATCCCTTGGACCTTCTTATTGACGACGAAACACAGAAATTGCATCGGAATAAAATAGAAAAGCGCACAATGCCGACTTGAGTACAAGAAGACTGACCCTTCCTATTGTCTATGATTTGAACCATTCCTGTGACACTAGTTATAGATTCCGATGCTTCACTTCAGGTTTACTGTGTCCCTCTGACCTTCTTGTTGACGGCGAAACACAGAAATTACATCGGAATTAAATACAAAAGCACAATGCCGACTTAAGTACAAGAAGACTAACTCTTTTTACTGACTATGATTTGAACCATTCCTGCGACACTAGTTATAGATTCCGATGCTTCACTTCAGGTTTACTGTATCCCTCTGACCATCTTATTGACGATGAAACACAGAAATTGCATCGGAATTAAACAGAAAAGGCACAATGCCGACTTAAGTACAAGAAGAGTGACTCTTCCTACTCTCTATATTTTGAACCATTCTGTGACACTAGTTATAGATTCCCATGCTTCACTTCAGGTTTACTGTATCCCTGTGACCTTCTTATTGACGATGAAACACAGAAATTGCATCCGAATTAAATACAAAAGGCACAATGCGACTTAAGTACAAGAAGACTGAATCAAATTACTGTCTATGTTTTGAACCATTCCTTTGGCACTAGTTATAGATTCCGATGCTTCACTTCAGGTTTACTGTATCCCTTCGACCTACTTATTGACCATTAAACACAGAAATTGCATCGGAATTAATTACAAAGTGCACAATGCCGACTCAAGTACAAGTAGTCTGACTCTTCCTACTGTCTATATTTTGAACCATTCCTGTGACACTAGTTGTAGATTCCGATGCCTCACTTCAGGTTTACTGTATCCCTCTGACTTCTTATTGACGATGAAACACTGAAATTGCATCGGAATTAAATAGAAAAGGCACAATCCCGACTTAAGTACAAGAAGACTTAATCTTAATACTCTCTATGTTTTGAACCATTCCAGTGACACTAGTTATAGATTCCGATGCTTCACTTCAGGTTTACTGTATCCCTTCGACCTACTTATTGACCATTAAACACAGAAATTGCATCGGAATTAATTACAAAGTGCACAATGCCGACTCAAGTACAAGAAGACTGACTCTTCCTACTGTCTATGTTTTGAACCATTCCTGTGACACTAGTTATAGATTCCGATGCTTCACTTCAGGTTTACTGTATCCCTCAGACCTTCTTAATGACGATGAAACACAGAAATTGCATCGGAATTAAATAGAAAGTGCACAATGCTGACTTAAGTACAAGAAGACTGACTCATCTTACTGTCTATGATTTGAACCATTCCTGTGACACTAGTTATACATTCCGATGCTTCACCTCAGGTGTACTGTATAACTTGGACCTTCTTATTGACGATGAAACATAGAAATTACATCGGAATTAAATACAAAGGGCACAATGCCGACTTAACTACAAGTAGACTGACTCTTCTTACTGTCTATGTTTTGAACCAATCCTGTGACACTAGTTATAGATTTCGATGCCTCACTTCAGATTTACTATATCCCTGGGACCCTCTTATTGACGATGAAAAACAGAAATTACATCGGAATTAAATAGAAAAGGCACAATGCCGACTTAAGTACAAGAAGACCGATTCTTCTTACTGTCTATGATTTGAACTATTCCTGTGACGCTAGTTACAGATTCAGATGCATCACTTCAGGTTTACTGTATCCCTTGGACCTTCTTATTGACGATGAAACACAAATATTGCAACGGAATTAAATTGAAAAGGCACAATGCCGACTTAAGTACAAGAAGACTGACTCTTCTTACTGTCTATGTTTCGAACCATTCCTGTGACACTAGTTATAGATTTCGATGCTTCACTTCAGGTTTACTGTATCTCTTGGACCTTCTTATTGACGATGAAACACAGATATTGCAACGGAATTAAATACAAAATGCACAAATGCCGACTTAAATACAAGAAGACTGCCTCTTCTTTCTGACTATGTTTTGAACCATTCCTGTGACGCTAGTTATAGATTCCGATGCTTCACTTCAGGTTTACTGTATCCCTCTGACCTTCTTATTGACGATGAATCACAGATATTGCATCGGAATTAAATACAAAAGGCACAATGCCGACTTAAGTACAAGAAGACTGACTCTTCTTACTGACTATGTTTTGAACCATTCCTGTGACACTAAATATTGATTCCGAAGCTTCACTTCAGGTTAACTGTATCCCCCTGACCTTCTTATTGACGATGAATCACAGATATTGCATCGGAATTAAATACAAAAGGCACAATGCCGACTTAAGTACAAGAAGACTGCCTCTTCTTTCTGACTATGATTTGAACCATTCCTGTGACGCTAGTTATAGATTCCGATGCTTCACTTCAGGTTTACTGTATCCCTCTGACCTTCTTATTGATGATGAAACACAGAAATTGCATCGGAATTAAATAGAAAAGGCCCAATGCCGACTTAAGTACAAGAAGACAGACTCTGCTTACTGTCTATGTTTTGAACCATTCCTGTGACGCTAGTTACAGATTCAGATGCTTCACTTCAGGTTTACTGTATCCCTTGGACCTTCTTATTGACGATGAAACACAGATATTGAATCGGAATTAAATACAAAAGGCACAATGCCGACTTAAATACAATAATACTGACTCTCCTTACTGACTATGTTTTGAACCATTCCTGTGACACAAGTAAGAGATTCCGATGCTTCACTTCAGGTTTATAGAATCCCTCTGACCTTCTTATTGACGATGAAACACAGAAATTGCAACGGAATTAAATACGAAAGGCACACTGCCGACATAAGTACAAGAAGACAGACACTTCTTACTGTCTAAGTTTTGAACCATTCCTGTGAACCTAGTTATAGATTCCGATGCTTCACTTCAGGTTTACTGTATCCCTTGGACCTTGTTATTGACGATGAAACACGGAAATTGCATCGGAATTAACTAGAAAAGCCACAATGCCACTTAAGTACAAGAAGACTGACTCTTCTTACTGTTTATGTTTTGAACCATTCCTGTGACACTAGTTATAGATTCCGATGCCTCACTTCTAAATTACTGTATCCCTCTGAACTTCTTATTGACGATGAAATACAGAAATTGCATCGAAATTAAATAGAAAAGGCAAAATGCCGACTTAAGTACAAGAAGACTGACTCTTCCTACTATTTATGATTTGAACCATTCCTGTGACACTAGTTATAGATTCCGATTCTTCACTTCAGGTTTACTGTATCCCTCTGACCTTCTTATTGACGATGAAACACAGAAGTTGCATCGAAATTAAATACAAAAGGCACAATGCCGACTTAAATACAATAATACTGACTCTCCTTACTGACTATGTTTTGAACCATTCCTGTGACACAAGTAAGAGATTCCGATGCTTCACTTCAGGTTTATAGAATCCCTCTGACCTTCTTATTGACGATGAAACACAGAAATTGCAACGGAATTAAATACGAAAGGCACACTGCCGACATAAGTACAAGAAGACAGACACTTCTTACTGTCTAAGTTTTGAACCATTCCTGTGAACCTAGTTATAGATTCCGATGCTTCACTTCAGGTTTACTGTATCCCTTGGACCTTGTTATTGACGATGAAACACGGAAATTGCATCGGAATTAACTAGAAAAGCCACAATGCCACTTAAGTACAAGAAGACTGACTCTTCTTACTGTTTATGTTTTGAACCATTCCTGTGACACTAGTTATAGATTCCGATGCCTCACTTCTAAATTACTGTATCCCTCTGAACTTCTTATTGACGATGAAATACAGAAATTGCATCGAAATTAAATAGAAAAGGCAAAATGCCGACTTAAGTACAAGAAGACTGACTCTTCCTACTATTTATGATTTGAACCATTCCTGTGACACTAGTTATAGATTCCGATTCTTCACTTCAGGTTTACTGTATCCCTCTGACCTTCTTATTGACGATGAAACACAGAAGTTGCATCGAAATTAAATACAAAAGGCACAATGCCGACTCAAGTACAAGAAGACTGACTCTTCTTACTCTCTACGTTTTGAACCATTCCTGTGACACTAAAAATAGATTCCGATGCCTCACTTCAGGTTTACTGCATCCCTCTGACGTTTTAATGACGATGAAAAACAGAAATTGCATCGGAATTAAATAGAAAAGGCACAATCCCGACTTAAGTACAAGAAGACTTACTCTTAAAACTCTCTATGTTTTGAATCATTCCTGTGACACTTGTTATAGATTCCGATGCTTCAATTCAGGTTTACTGTATCCCTCTCACGTTCTTATTGACGATGAAACACAGAAATTGCATCGGAATTAAATAGAAAATGCACAATGCTGACATAAGAACAAGAAGACTGACTCATCTTACTGTCTATGATTTGAACCATTCCTGTGACACTAGTTATAGGTTCCGATGCTTCACTTCAGGTGTACTGCATCCCTTGGACTTTCTTATTGACGATGAAACACAGAAATTGTATCGGAATTAAATACAAAAGGCACAATGCCGACTTAAGTAGGAGTAGACTGACCCTTCTTACTGTCTATAATTTGAACGATACCTGTGACACTAGTCATAGATTTTGATGCTTCACTTCAGGTTTACTGTGTCCCTCTGACCTTCTTATTGACGACGAGACACAGAAATTGCATCGGAAATAAATACAATAGGCACAATTCCGACTTAAGTACAAGAGGACTGACTCTTCTTACTGACTATGATTTGAATCATTCCTGTGACACTAGTTATAGATTCCAATGCTTCACTTCAGGTTAACTGTATACCTCTGACCTTCTTATTGACGATTAAACACAGAAATTGCATCGGAATTCAATAAAAATACACAATGCCGGCTTGAGTACAAGAAGACTGACTCTGACAACTGTCAATGTTTTGAACCATTCCTGTGACACTAGTTATAGATTCCGATGATTCACTTCAGGTTTACTGTATCCCTCTGACCTTCTTATTCACGATGAAACACGGAAATTGCATCGGAATTAAATACAAAATTCACAATGCCGACTCTAGTACAAGAATACTGACTTTTCCTACTGTCTGTTTTGAACCATTCCTGTGCACTAGTTATAGATTCCGATGCTTCACTTCAGGTTTACTGTATCCCTCTGACCCTCTTATTGACGATGAAACACAGAAATTGCATCGGAATTAAATACAAAAGGAACAATGCCGACTTAAGTACAAGAAGACAGACTCTTCCTACTCCCTATGTTTTGAACCATTCTGTGACACTAGTTATAGATTCCTATGCTTCACTTCAGGTTTACTGTACCCCTCTGACCTTCTTATTGACGATGAAAAACAGAAATTGCATCGGAATTAAATACAAAAGCACAATGTCGACTTAAGTACAAGAAGACTGAGTGTTATTACTGTCTATGCTTTGAACCATTCCTGTGACACTATATACAGATTCCGATGCTTCATTTCAGGTTTACTGTATCCCTTGGACCTTCTTATTGACGATGAAACACAGAAATTGCATCGGAATTAAATACAAAATGCACAATGCCGACTTATGTACAAAAGACTGACTCATCTTACTGTCTATGTTTTGAACCATTCCTGTGACACAAGTTATAGAGTCCGATGCTTCACTTCAGAATTCCTGTATCCCTCTGATCATCTTATTGACGACGAAACACAGAAATTGCATCGGAATTAAATAGAAAAGACACAATGCCTACTTGAGTACAAGAAGACTGACTCATCTTACTGTCTATGTTTTGAACCATTCCTGTGACACAAGTTATAGAGTCCGATGTATCACTTCAGGTTTCCTGTATCACTCTGATCTTCCTATTGAAGATGAAACACAGAAATTGCATCGGAATTAAATTGAAAATGCACAATGCCGTCTAAAGTACAAGAAGACTGACACCTCTTAATGTCTATGTTTTGAACCATTCCTGTGACAGTAGTTATAGATTCCAATGCTTCACTTCAGGTTTACTGTATCCCTTGCACCTTCTTATTGACGATGAATCACAGAAATTACATTTGAATAAAATGGAAAAGGCACAATGCCGAATTATGTACAAGAAGTCTGACTCATCTTAATGTCTGTGTTTGAACTATTCCTGTGACACTAGTTATAGATTCCGATGCTTCACTTCAGGGTTACTGTATCCCTTGGACCTTCTTATTGGCGACGAAACACAGAAATGCATCGGAATTAAATAGAAATGGCACAATGCCGACTTAAGTTCAAGAAGACTGACTCTTCATACTGTCTATGTTTTGAACAATTCCTGTGACACTAGTTATAGCTTCCGATGCTTCACTTCAGGTTTACTGTATCCCTTGGACCTTCTTATGGACGATGAAACACAGAAATTGCATCGGAATTAAATAGAAAAGGCATAATGCCGAATTATGTACAAGAAGACTGACTCATCTCAATGTCTATGTTTGAACTATTCCTGTGACAGTAGTTATAGCTTCCGATGCTTCACTTCAGGGTTACTGTATCCCTTGGACCTTGTTATTGACGATGAATCACCGAAATTGCATCGGAATTAGATACGAAATGCACAATGCCGACTTAAGTACAAGAAGACTGACTCTTCTTACTGTCTATGCTTTGAACCATTCCTGTGACACTAGTTATAGATTCCGATGCTTCACTTCAGGTGTACTGCATCTCTTGGACCTTCTTATTGACGATGAAACACAGAAATTGCATCGGAATTAAATAGAAAAGGCACCATGCCGACTTAAGTACAAGAAGACTGACTCCTCTTACTGACTATGTTTTGAACCATTCCAGTGACACTAGTTATAGATTCCGATGCCTCACTTCTGGTTGACGGTATCCATTGGAACTTCTTATTGACGATGAGACACAGAAATTGCATCGCAATTAAATACAAAAGGCACAATGCCGACTTAAGTACAAGTAGTCTGACTCTTCCTAGTGTCTATGTTATGAACCTTTCCTGTGACACAAGTTACAGTTTCCGATGCTTCACTTCAGGTTTACTGTATCCCTCTGACCTTCTTATTGACGATGAAACACAGATATTGCATCGGAATTAAATACAAAAGTCACAATGACGACTTAAGCACAAGAAGACAGACTCTTCCTACTGTCTATGTTTTGAACCTTTCCTGTGACACTAGTTATAGATTCCGATGCTTCACTTCAGGTTTACTGTATCCCTTGGACCTTCTTATCGACGATGAAACACAGGAATTGCATCGGAATTAAACTGAAAAGGCACAATGCCGAATTATGTACAAGAAGACCTATTCATCTTAATGTCTATGTTTGAACTATTCCTGTGACACTGGTTATAGATTCCGATGCTTCACTTCAGGTTTGCTGTATCCCTTGGACTTTCGTATCGACGATGAAACACAAAAATTGCATCGGAATTAAATAGAAAAGGCACAATGCCGGCTTAAGTACAAGAAGACTGACTCTTCATACTGGCTATACTTTGAACCGATCCTGTGACACTAGTTATAGCTTCCGATGCTTCCCTTCAGGTTTACTGTATCCCTCTGACCTTCTTATTGACGATGAAACACAGAAATCGCATCGGAATTAAATACAAAAGGCACAATGCCGACTCAAGTACAAGGAGACTGACTCTTCTTACTGTCTATGATTTGAAGCATTCCTGTGACACTAGTTTTAGATTCCGATGCTTCACTTTAGGTGTACTGTATCCCTTGACTTTCTTATTGACGATGAAAGACAGAAATAGCAACTGAATTAAATACAATAGGCACAATGCCGACTTAAGTACAAGTAGACTGACTTTTCTTACTGTCTATGTTTTGAACCATTCCTGTGACATTAGTTTTAGATTTTGATGCTTCATTACAGATTTACTGTGTCCCTCTTACATTCTTATTGACGGCGAAACACAGAAATTGCATCGGAATTCAATTAAATGGCACAATGAAGACTTAAGTACAAGAAGACTGACTCTTATTATTGACTATGATTTGAACCATTCCTGTGAGACTAGTTATTGACTCCGATGCTTCACTTCAGGTTTACTGTATCCCTCTGACCCTCTTATTGACGATGAAACACAGAAATTGCATCGGAATTAAATACAAAAGGCACAATGCCGACTTAAGTACAAGAAGACTGACTCTTCCTACTCTCTACGTTTTGAACCATTCTGTGACACTACTTATAGATTCCTATGCTTCACGTCAGGTTTACTGTATCCCTCTGACCTTCTTATTGACGATGAAACACAGAAATTGCATCGGAATTAAATACAAAAGGCACAATGCTGACTTAAGTACAAGAAGACTGACTCGTCTTACTGTCTATGTTTTGAACCACTCCTGTGACACTAGTTATAAATCCCGATGCTTCACCTCGGGTCTACTGTATCTCTCTGACCTTCTTTTTGACGATGAAACACTGAAATTCCTTCTGAATTAGATACAAAAAGCACAATGCCGACTTCAGTACAAGAGGACCGACATTTCTTACTGTCTATGTTTTGAACCTTTTTTGTGACACTAGTTATAGATTCCGATGCTTCACTTGAGGTTTACTGTATCCCTCTGACCCTCATATTGACGATGAAACACAGAAATTGCATCGGAATTAAATACAAAAGGCACAATGTCGACTTAAGTACAAGTAGACTGACTCTTCTTACTGTCTATGCTTTGAACCATTCCTGTGACACTAGTTATGGATTCCGATGCTTCACTTCAGGTTTACTGTGTCCCTCTGACCTTCTTATTGACGGCGAAACACAGAAATTACATCGGAATTAATTACAAAAGGCACAATGCCGACTTATGTACAAGAAGACTAACTCTTCTTACTGACTATGTTTCGAACCATTCCTGTGACACTAGTTATAGATTCCGATGCTTCACTTCAGGTTTACTGTATCCCGCTGAACATCTTATTGACGATGAAACACAGAAATTGCATCGGAATTCAATTACAAGGCACAATGCCGACTTAAGTACAAGTAGAGTGACTCTTCCCACTCTCTATATTTTGAACCATTCTGTGACAATAGTTATAGATTCCTATGCTTCACTTCAGGATTACTGTATCCCTGTGACCTTCTTATTGACGATGAAACACAGAAATTGCATCGGAATTAAATGCAAAAGGGACAATGCCGACTTAAGTACAAGAAGACTGACTCTAATTACTGTCAATGTTTTGAACCATTCCTGTGACACTAGTTATAGATTCCGATGCTTCACTTCAGGTTTACTGTATCCCTTGGACCTTCTTATTGACGATGAAACACAGAAATTGCATCGGAATTAAATACAAAAGGCACAATGCCGACTTAACTACAAGAAGACTGACTCCTGTTACTGACTATGCTTTGAACCATTCCCGTGACACTAGTTATAGATTCCGATGCTTCACTTCAGTTTTACTGTATCCCTTGGACCTTCTTATTGACGACGAAACACAGAAATTGCATCGGAATTAAAAAGAAAAGGCACAATGCCGACTTGAGTACAAGAAGACTGACCCTTCCTATTATCTATGATTTGAACCATTCCTGTGACACTAGTTATAGATTCCGATGCTTCACCTCGGGTTTACTGTATCTCTCTGACCATCTTATTGACGATGAAACACTGAAATTGCATCTGGATTAGATACAAAAAGCACAATGCCGACTACAGTACAGGAGGACCGACTTTTCTTACTGTCTATGATTTGAACAATTCCTGTGACACTAGTTATAGATTCCGATGCTTCACTTCAGTTTTACTGTATCCCTTGGACCTTCCTATTGACGACGAAACACAGAAATTGCATCGGAATTAAATAGAAAAGGCACAATGCCGACTTGAGTAAAAGAAGGCTGACCCTTCCTATTATCTATGATTTGAACCATTCCTGTGACACTAGTTATAGATTCCCATGCTTCACTTCAAGTTTACTGTATCCCACTGACCTTCTTATTGACGATGAAACACAGAAATTGCATCGGAAATAAATAGAAAAGGCACAATGCCGACTTAAGTAGAAGAAGACTGACTCATCCCACTGGCTATGTTTTGAAACATTCCTGTGACACTAGTTATAGATTCCGATGCTTAACTTCAGGTTTACTGTATCCCTCTGACCATCTTATTGACGATGAAACACAGAAATTGCATCGGAATTAAATACAAAAGGCACAATGCAGACTTAAGTACAAGAAGACTAACTCTTCTTACTGACTATGTTTTGAACCATCCTATGACACTAGTTATAGATTCCGATGCCTCACTTCAGGTTTACTGTATCCCTCTGACCATCTTTTTGACGATGAAACACAGAAATTGCATCGGAATTAAATACAAAAGGCACAATGCAGACTTAAGTACAAGAAGAGTGACTCTTCCTACTCTCTATGTTTTGAACCATTCTGTGACACTAGTTATAGATTCCTACGCTTCACTTCAGGATTACTGTGTCCCTGTGACCTTCTTATTGACGATGAAACACAGTAATTGCATCGGAATTCAATACAAAAGGCACAATGCCGACTTAAGTACAAGAAGACTGACTCTAAATAGTGTCTATGTTTTGAACCACTCCTGTGACACTAGTTATAGATTCCGATGCTTCACTTCAGGTTTACTGTTACCCTTGGACCTTTATATTGACGATGAAAAACAGAAATTGCATCGGAATTAAATAGAAAAAGCACAATGCCGACTTAAGTACAAGAAGACCGATTCTTCTTACTGGCTATGATTTGTACCATTCCTGTGACGCTAGTTACAGATTCCGATGCTTCACTTCACGTTTACTGTATCCCTTGGACCTTCTTATTGACGATGAAACACAGATATTGCATCGGAATTAAATACAAAAGGCACAATGCCGACTTAAGTACAAGAAGACTCACTCTTCTTACTGACTATGTTTTGAACCATTCCGGTGACACTAGTTATAGATTCCGATGCTTCACTTCAGGTTTACTGTATCCCTCTGACTTTCTTATTGACGATGAAACACAGAAATTGCATCGGAATTAAATACAAAATGCACAAATGCCGACTTAAGTACAAGAAGACTGACTCTTCTTACTGACTAAGTTTTGAACCATTCCTGTGACACTAGTTATAGATTCCGAAGCTTCCCTTCAGGTTTACTGTATCCCTCTGACCTTCTTATTGACGATGAATGACAGATATTGCATCGGAATTAAATACAAAAGGCACAATGCCGACTTAAGTACAAGAAGTCTGCCTCTTCTTTCTGACTATGTTTTGAACCAATCCTGTGACACTAGTTATAGATTCCGAAGCTTGACTTCAGGTTTAATGTATCCCTCTGACCTTCTTATTGACGATGAAACACAGATAGTGCATCGGAATTAAACAGAAAAGGCACAATGCCGACTTAAGTACAAGGAGACTGACTCTTCTTACTGTCTATGTTTTAAACCATTCCTGTGACGCTAGTTATAGATTCCGATGCTTCACTTCAGGTTTACTGTATCCCTGTGACCTTCTTATTGATGATAAAACACAGAAATAGCATCGGAATTAAATAGAAAAGGCACAATGCCGACTTCAGTACCAGAAGACAGACTCTTCTTACTGTCTATGATTTGGGCCATTCCTGTGACGCTAGTTACAGATTCAGATGCTTCACTTCAGGTTTACTGTATCCCTTGGACCTTCTTATTGACGATGAAACACAATTACAGCATCGGAATGAAATAGAAAAGGCACAATGCCGACTTAAGTACAAGAATACTGACTCTTCTTACTGACTATGTTTTGAACCATTCCTGTGACACAAGTAAGAGATTCCGATGCTTCACTTCAGGTTTATTGTATCCCTCTGACCTTCTTAATGACGATGAAACACAGAAATTGCAACTGAATTAAATACGAAAGGCACACTGCCGACATAAGTACAAGAAGACTGACTCTTCTTACTGTCTAAGTTTTTAACCATTCCTGTAAACCTAGTTATAGATTCCGATGCTTCCCTTCAGGTTTACTGTATCCCTTGGACCTTGTTATTGACGATGAAACACGGAAATTGCATCGGAATTAACTAGAAAGTGCACAATGCCGACTTAAGTACAAGAAGACTCACTCTTCATACTGTTTATGTTTTGAACCATTCCTGTGACACTAGTTATAGATTCCGATGCCTCACTTCTATTTTACTGTATCCCTCTGAACTTCTTATTGACGATGAAACACAGATATTACATAGGAATTAAATAGAAAAGGCAAAATGCCGACTTAAGTACAAGAAGACTGACTCTTAATACTTTTTATGTTTTGAACCATTTCTGTGACACTAGTTATAGATTCCGATTCTTCACTAAAGGGTTACTGTATCCCTCTGACCTTCTTATTGACGATGAAACACAGAAGTTGCATCGAAATTGGATACAAAAGGCACAATGCCGACTCAAGTACAAGAAGGCTGACTCTTCTTACTCTTTACGTTTTGAACCATTCCTGTGACACTAGTTATAGATTCCGATGCCTCACTTCAGGTTTACTGTATCCCTTCGACCTTCTTATTGAGGATGAATCACAGAAATTGCATCGGAATTAAATAGAAAATGCACAATGCTGACTTAAGGACAAGAAGACTGAATCATATTACTGTCTATGATTTGAACCATTCCTGTGACACCAGTTATAGATTCCGATCCTTCACTTCAGGTGTACTGCATCCCTTGGACTTTCTTATTGACGATGAAACACAGAAATTGTATCGGAATTAAATACAAAAGGCACAATGCCGACTTAAGTAGAAGTAGACTGACCCTTCTTACTGTCTATGTTTTGAACGATACCTGTGACACTAGTTATAGATTTTGATGCTTCACTTCAGGTTTACTGTGTCCCTCTGACCTTCTTATTGACGACGAAACACAGAAATTGCATCGGAATTAAATACAAAAGGCACAATTCCAACTTAAGTACAAGACGACTGACTCTTCTTACTGACTATGATTTGAACCATTCCTGTGACACTAGTTATAGATTCCGATACTTCACTTCAGGTTTACTGTATCCCACTGACCTTCTTATTGACGATGAAAGACAGAAATTGCATCGGAATTAAATAGAAAAGGCACAATGCCGACTTAAGTAGAAGAAGACTGACTCTTCCTACTGGCTATGTTTTGAAATATTCCTGTGACACTAGTTATAGATTCCGATGCTTAACTTCAGGTTTACTGTATCCCTCTGACCTTCTTATTGACGATGAAACACTGAAATTGCATCGGAATTAAATAGAAAAGGCACAATGCTGGCTTAAGAGCAAGAAGACTGACTTATCTTACAGTCTATGATTTGAACCATTCCTGTGACACTAGTGATAGATTCCGATGCTTCACTTCCGGTTTACTGTATCCCTCTGACCTTCTTATTGACGATGAAACACAGAAATTGCATCGGAATTCAATGACAAGGCACAATGCCGACTTAAGTACAAGAAGACTGACTCATCTTGCTGACTATGTTTTGAACCATTCCTGTGACACTAGTTATAGATTCCGACGCTTCACTTTAGGTTTACTGTATCCCTCTGACCTTCTTATTGACGATGAAACACAGAAATTGCATCGGAATTAAATAAAAAAGGCACAATGCCGACTTAAGTACAAGAAGACTGACTCTAATTACTGTCTATGTTTTGAACGATTCCTGTGACACTAGTTATAGATTCCGATGCTTCACTTCAGGTTTACTGTATCCCTTGGACCTTCTTATTGACGATCAAACACACAAATTGCATCGGAATTAAATACAAAAGGCACAATGCCGACTTAAGGACAAGTAGTCTGACTCTTCCTACTGTCTATATTTTGAACCATTCCTGTGACACTAGTTATAGATTCCGACGCTTCACTTCAGGTTTACTGTATCCCTCTGACCTTCTTATTGACGATGAAACACAGAAATTGCATCGGAATTAAATACAAAAGGCACAATGCCGACTTAAGTACAAGAAGACTGACTCTTCTTACTGTCTATGTTCTGAACAGCTCCTGTGACGCTAGTTATAGATTCCGATGCTTCACTTCAGGTTTACTGTATAGCTTGGACCTTCTTATCGACGATGAAACAAAGAAATTGCATCGGAATTAAATTGAAAAGGCACAATGCCGAATTATGTACAAGAAGACTGACTCATCTTAATGTCTATGTTTGAACTATTCCTGTGACACTAGTGATAGATTCCGATGCTTCACTTCAGGTTTACTGTATCCCTCTGACCTTCTTATTGACGATGAAACACAGAAATTGCATCCGAATTAAATACAAAAGGCACAATGCCGCCTCAAGTACAAGGTGACTGACTTTTCTTACTGTCTATGATTTGAAGCCCTCCTGTGACACTAGTTGTAGATTCCGATGCTTCACTTTAGGTGTACTGTATGCCTTGGACTTTCTTATTGACGATGAAAGACAGAAATTGCATCGGAATTAAATACAAAAGGCACAATGCCGACTTAAGTACAAGTAGACTGACTCTTCTTACTGTCTATGTTTTGAACCATTCCTGTGACACTAGTTTTAGATTTCGATGCTTCACTACAGGTTTACTGTGTCCCTCTGACCTTCTTATTGACGGCGAAACACAGAAATTGCATCAGAATTTAATTAAAAGGCACAATGTCGACTTAAGTACAGGAAGACTGACTCTTCTTACTGACTATGTTTTGAACCATTCCTGTGACACTAGTTATAGATTCCGATTCTTCACTTCAGGTTTACTGTATCCCTCTGACCCTCTTATTGACGATGAAACACAGAAATTGCATCGGAATTAAATACAAAAGGCACAATGCCGACTTAAGTACAAGAAGACTGACTCTTCCTACTCTCTATATTTTGACCATTCTGTGACACTAGTTATAGATTCCTATGCTTCACTTCAGGTTTACTGTATCCCTCTGACCTTCTTATTGACGATGAAACACAGAAAATGCATCGGAATGAAATGCAAAAGGCACAATGCCGACTTAAGTACAAGAAGACTGACTCTAATTACTGTCTATGATTTGAACCATTCCTGTGACACTAATTATAGATTCCGATGCTTCACTTCAGGTTTATTGTATCTCTTGGACCTTCTTATTGACGATCAAACACACAAATTGCATCGGAATTAAATACAAAAGGCACAATGCCGACTTAAGGACAAGTAGTCTGACTCTTCCTACTGTCTATATTTTGAACCATTCCTGTGACAGTAGTTATAGATTCCGACGCTTCACTTCAGGTTTACTGTATCCCTCTGACCTTCTTATTGACGATGAAACACAGAAATTGCATCGGAATTAAATAGAAAAGGCACAATGCTGACTTAAGTACAAGAAGAGTGACTCATTTTACTGTCTATGATTTGAACCATTTCTGTGACACTAGTTATAGATTCCGATGCTTCACTTCAGGTTTCTGTATCCCTTGGACCTTCTTACTGACGATGAAACACAGAAATGGCATCGGAATTAAATACAAAACTCACAATGCCGACTTAAGTACAAGAAGACTAATTCTTTTTACTGTCTATGATTTGAACAATTCCTGTGACACTAGTTATAGATTCCGATGCTTCTTTTCAGGTTTACTGTATCCCTCTGACCTTCCTATTGGCGATGAAACACAGAAATTGAATCAGAATTAAATACAAAAGGCACAATGCCGACTTAAGTACAAGAAGACTGACTCTTCTTACTTTCTATGTTCTGAACAGCTCCTGTGACACTAGTTATAGATTCCGATGCTTCACTTCAGGTTTAGTGTATCCCTCTGACCTTCTTATTGACGATGAAACACAGATATTGCATCGGAATTAAATAGAAAAGGCACAATGCAGACTTAAGTACATGAAAAATGACTCTTCCTACTGTCTATGTTTTGAACCATTCCTGTGACACTAGTTATAGATTCCCATGCTTCACTTCAGGTTTACTGTATCCCTTGGACCTTCTTATCGACGATGAAACAAAGAAATTGCATCGGAATTAAATTGAAAAGGCACAATGCCGAATTATGTACAAGAAGACTGACTCATCTTAATGTCTATGTTTGAACCATTCCTGTGACACTTGTTATAGATTCCGATGCTTCAATTCAGGTTTACTGCATCCCTCTGACCTTCTTATTGACGATGAAACACAGAAATTGCATCGGAATTAAATACAAAAGGCACAATGCCGCCTCAAGTACAAGGAGACTGACTCTTCTTACTGTCTATGATTTGAAGCCCTCCTGTGACACTAGTTATAGATTCCGATGCGTCACTTTAGGTGTACTGTATGCCTTGGACTTTCTTATTGACGATGAAAGACAGAAATTGCATCGGAATTAAATACAAAAGGCACAATGCCGACTTAAGTACAAGTAGACTGACTCTTCTTACTGTCTATGTTTTGAACCATTCCTGTGACACTAGTTTTAGATTTTGATGCTGCACTACAGGTTTACTGTGTCCCTCTGACCTTCTTATTGACGGTGAAACACAGAAATTGCATCGGAATTCAATTAAAAGGCACAATGCCGACTTAAGTACAAGAAGACTGACTCTTGTTACTCACTATGTTTTGAACCATTCCTGTGACACTAGTTATAGATTCCGTTTCTTCACTTCAGGTTTACTGTATGCCTCTGATCCTCTTATTGACGATGAAACACAGAAATTGCATCGGAATTAAATACAAAAGGCACAATGCCGACTTAAGTACAAGAGGACTGCCTCTACTTACTCTCTATATTTTGACCATTCTGTGACACTAGTTATAGATTCCTATGCTCCACTTCAGGTTTACTGTATCCCTCTGACCTTCTTATTGACGATGAAACACAGAAATTGCATCGGAATTAAATACAAAAGGCACAATGCTGACTTAAGTACAAGAAGACTGACTCGTCCTACTGTCTATGTTTTGAACCATTCCTGTGACACTAGATATAGATTCCGATGCTTCACCTCGGGTATACTGTATCTCTCTGACCTTCTTATTGACGATGAAACACTGAAATTGCATCTGGATTAGATACAAAAAGCACAATGCCGACTTCAGTACAAGAGCACCGACTCTTCTTACTGTCAATGTTTTGAACAATTCCTGTGACACTAGTTATAGATTCCGATGATTCACTTCAGGTTTACTGTATCCCTGTGACCTTCTTATTGACGATGAAACTCAGAAATTGCATCGGAATTAAATAGAAATGGCACAATGCTGACTTAAGTACAAGAAGAGTGACTCATTTTACTGTCTATGATTTGAACCCTTTCTGTGACACTAGTCAGTGATGCCGATGCTTCATTTCAGGTGTACTGTATCCCTTGGACTTTCTTATTGACGATGAAACACAGAAATTGCGTCGGAATTACATACAACAGGCACAATGCCGACTTAAGTACAAGAAGACTGACTCTTATTACTGTCTATACTTTGAACCATTCCTGTAACCCTAGTTATAGATTCCGATGCTTCACTTCAGGTTTACTGTATCCCTCTGACCTTCATATTGACGACGAAACACAGAAATTGCATCGGAATTAAGTAGAAGAGGCACAATGCCGACTTAAGTACAAGAAGACGGACTCTTCCTACGGTCTATGTTTTGAACCATTCCTGTGACACTAGTTATAGAATCCGATGCTTCAATTCAGGTTTACTGTATCCCTGTGACCTTCTTATTGACGATGAAACTCAGAAATTGCATCGGAATTAAATACAAAAGGCACAATGCCGACATAAGTACAAGAAGACTGACTCCTCTTACTGACTATGATTTGAACCATTCCCGTGACACTAGTTATAGATTCCGATGCCTCGCTTCAGGTTCACTGTCTCCCTTGGACCTTCTTATTGACGATGAAACACACAAATTGCATCGGAATTAAATGCAAAAGGCACAATGCCGACTTAAGTACAAGTAGTCTGACTCTTCCTACTGTCTATGTTTTGAACTATTCCTGTGACACTAGTTATAGTCTCCGATGCTTCACTTCAGGTTTACTGTATCCCTCTGACCTTCTTATTGATGATGAAACACTGAAATTGCATCGGAATTGAATACAAAAGTCACAATGCCGACTCAAGTACAAGAACACTGACTCTTCCTACTGTCTATAATTTGAACCATTCTTGTGACACTAGTTATAGATTCCGACGCCTCACTTCAGGTTTACTGTATCCCTTGGACATTCTTATTGTCGATGAAACACAGAAATTGCATCGGAATTAAATACAAAAGGCACAATGCCGACATTAGTACAAGAAGACTGACTCCTCTTACTGTCTATGATTTGAACCATTCCCGTGACACTAGTTATAGATTCCGATGCCTCACTTCAGGTTCACTGTCTCCCTTGGACCTTCTTATTGACGATGAAACACACAAATTGCATCGGAATTAAATAGAAAAGGCACAATGCTGACTTAAGTACAAGAAGACTGATTCATCTTACTGTCTATGATTTGAACCATTTCTGTAACACTAGTTATAGATTCCGATGCTTCACTTCAGGTGTAGTGTATCCCTTGGACTTTATTATTGACGATGAAACACAGAAATTGCGTCGGAGTTAAATACAAAATGTACAATGCCGACTTAAGTACAAGAAGACTGACTCTTCTTACTGACTATGTTTTGAACCATTCCTGTGACACTAGTTATAGATTCCGATGCTTCACTTCAGGTTTACTGTATCCCTCAGACCTTCTTATTGACGATGAAACACAGAAAGTGCATCGAAATTAGGTAGAAAAGGCACAATGCTGACTTAAGTACAAGAAGACTGACTCATCTTACAGTCTATGATTTGAACCATTCCTGTGACACTAGCTATAGATTCTGATGCTTTACTTCAGGTTTACGGTATCCCTCTGACCTTCTTATTGACGATGAAACAAAGAAATTGCATCGGAATTCAATTAAAAGGCACAATGCCGACTTAAGTACAAGAAGACTGACTCTTCTTACTGACTATGTTTTCAACCATTCCTGTGACACTAGTTATAGATTCAGATGCTTCACTTCAGGTTTACTGTATCCCTCTGACCCTCTTATTTACGATGAAACACAGAAATTGCATCGGAATTAAATACAAAAGGCACAATGCCGATTTTAGTACAAGAAGACTGACTCTTATTACTGCCTATGTTTTGAACCATTCTGTGACACTAGTTATTGATTACTATGCTTCACTTCCGGTTTACTGTATCCCTCTGACCTTCTTATTGATGATGAAACAAGGAAATTGCATCGGAATTAAATACAAAAGGCACAATGCCGACTCAAGTACAAGAAGACCGCCTCTTTCTACTGTCTGTGTTTTGAACCATTCCTGTGACAAGAGTTATAGATTCCGATGCTTAACTTCAAGTTTACTGTATCCCTCCGACCTTCATATTCACGATGAAACACACAAATTGCATCGAAATTAAATAGAAAAGGCACAATGCTGACTTAAGTACAAGAAGACTGACTCATCTTACTGTCTATGATTTGAACAATTCCTGTGATACTAGTTATAGATTCCGATGCTTCACTTCAGGTTTACGGTATCCCTCTGACCTTCTTATTGACGATGGAACAAAGAAATTGCATCGGAATTCAATTAAAAGGCACAATGCCGACTTAAGTACAAGAAGACTGACTCTTCAGACTGACTATGTTTTCAACCATTCCTGTGACTCTAGTTATAGATTCCGATGCTTCACTTCAGGTTTACTGTATCCCTCTGACCCTCTTATTGACGATGAAACACAGAAAATGCATCGGAATTAAATACAAAAGGCACAATGCTGACTTAAGTAAAAGAAGACTGACTCTTCCTACTCTCTATGTTTTGAACCATTCTGTGACACTAGTTATAGATCACTACGCTTCACTTCAGGTTTACTGTATCCCTCTGACCTTCTTATTGATGATGAAACAAGGAAATTGCATCGGAAATAAATACAAAGGGCACTATGCCGACCTAAGTACAAGAAGACTGACTCTTATTAGTGTCTATGTTTTGAACCATTCCTGTGACACTAGTTATACATTCCGATGCCTCACTTCAGGTTGACTGTATCCCTTGGACCTTCTTATTGACGATGAAACAAGGAAATTGCAACGGAATTAAATACAAAAGGCACAATGCCGACTTATGTACAAAAGACTGACTCACCTTACTGTCTATGTTTTGAACCATTCCTGTGACACTAGTTATAGAGTCCGATGTTTCACTTCAGGTTTACTGTATCCCTTGACCTTCTTATTGACGACGAAACACAGAAATTGCATCGGAATTAAATACAAAAGGCACAATGCCGACTTAAGTACAAGAAGACTGGCTCTTCCTACTGTCTACGATTTGAACCATTCCTGTGACACTAGCTATAGATTCTGATGCTTCACTTCAGGTTTACGGTATCCCTCTGACCTTCTTATTGACGATGAAACAAGGAAATTGCATCGGAATTCAATTAAAAGGCACAATGCCGACTTAAGTACAAGAAGACTGACTCTTCGTACTGACTATGTTTTCAACCATTCCTGTGACACTAGTTATAGATTTTGATGCTTCACATCAGGTTTACTGTATCCCTCTGACCCTCTTATTGACGATGAAACACAGAAATTGCATCGGAATTAAATACGAAAGGCACAATGCCGACTTAAGTACAAGAAGACTGACTCTTCCTACTCTCTATGTTTTGAACCATTCTGTGACACTAGTTATAGATTACTATGCTTCACTTCAGGTTTACTGTATCCCTCTGACCTTCTTATTGATGATGAAACAAGGAAACTGCATCGGAATTAAATACAAAGGGCACTATGCCGACTTAAGTACAAGAAGACTGACTCTTCCTACTATCTATGTTATGAACCATTCCTGTGACATTAGTTATAGATTCCGATGCTTCACTTCAGGTTTACTCTATCCCTCTGACCATCCTATTGACGATGAAACACCGAAATGGCATCGGAATTAAATAGAAAACGCACAATGCCGACTTAAGTACATAAAGACTGGCTCTTCCTACTGTCTATGTTTTGAACCATTCCTGTGACACTAGTTATAGACTCCGATGCTTCACTTCAGGTTTACTGTATCCCTCTGACCTTCTTATTGACGATGAAACACAGAAATTGATTCGGAATTAAATACAAAAGGCACAATGCCGATTCAAGTACAAGAAGACTGGCTCTTCCTACTGTCTATGTTTTGAACCATTCCTGTGACACTAGTTATAGATTCCGATGCTTAACTTCAGGTTTACTGTATCCCTCTGACCTTCATATTCACGATGAAACACAGAAATTGCATCGAAATTAAATAGAAAAGGCACAATGCTGACTTAAGTACAAGAAGTCTGACTCATCTTAATGTCTATGATTTGAACCATTCCTGTGACACTAGTTATAGATTCCGATGCTTCACTTCAGGTTTACGGTAACCCTCTGACCTTCTTATTGACGATGAAACAAAGAAATTGCATCGGAATTCAATTAAAAGGCACAATGCCGACTTAAGTGCAAGAAGATTGACTCTTACTACTGTCTATGTTTTGAACCATTGCTGTGACACTACTTATACATTCCGATGCTTCACTTCAGGTTTACTGTATCCATTGAACCTTCTAATCGACGATGAAACACACAAATTGCATCGGAATTAAATACAAAAGGCACAATGCCGACATACGTACAAAAGACAGACTCATCTTACTGTCTATGTTTTGAACCATTCCTGTGACACTAGTTATAGAGTCCGATGTTTCACTTCTGGTTTACTGTATCCCTCGACCTTCTTATTGACGACGAAACACAGAAATTGCATCGGAATTAAATACAAAAGGCACAAAGCCGACATAAGTACAAGAAGACTGACTCTTCCTACTATCTATGTTTTGAACCATTCCTGTGTCAATAGTTATAGATTCCGATACTTCACTTCAGGTTTACTGTATCCCTTGGACCTTCTTATTGACGACGAAACACAGAAATTGCATCGGAATAAAATAGAAAAGGCACAATGCTGACTTAAGTACAAGAATACTGACCCATCCTACTGTCTATGCTTTGAACCATTCCTGTGACACTAGTTATAGATTCCGATGCTTCACTTCAGGTTTACTATATCCCTCTGACCTTCTTATTGACGATGATACACAGAAATTGCATCGGAATTAAATGCAAAAGGCACAATGCCGACTTAAGTACAAGACGACTGATTCTTCTTACTGTATATGTTTTTAACCATTCCTGTGACACTAGTTATAGATTCCGATGCTTCACTTCAGGTTTACTGTATCCCTTGGACCTTCTAATTGACGATGAAACACAGAAATGGCATCGGAATTAAATACAAAAGGCACAATGCCGACTTAAGTACTAGAAGACTAACTCTTCTTACTGTCTATGTTTTGAACAATTCCTGTGACACTAGTTATAGATTCCGATGCTTCACCTCAGGTTTACTGTATCTCTCTGACCTTCGTATTGACGATGAAACACAGAAATTGCATCTGAATTAGATACAAAAAGCACAATGCCGACTTCAGTACAAGAGGACCGACTCTTCTTACTGTCTATGTTTTGAACCATTCTTGTGACACTAGTTACAGATTCCGATGTTTCACTTCAGGTTTACTGTATCCCTTGGACCTTCTTATTGACTACGAAACACAGAAATTGCATCGGAAGTAAATAGAAAAGGCACAATGCCGACTTGAGTAAAAATGATTGACCCTTCCTATTGTCTATGGTTTGAACCATTAATGTGACACAAGTTATAGACTCCGATGCTTCACTTCAGGTTTACTGTATCCCTCTGACCTTCGTATTAACGATGAAACACAGAAATTGCATCGGAATTAAATAGAAAAGGCACAATGCCGACTCAAGTACAAGAAGACTGACTCTTCCTACTGTCTATGTTTTGAACCATTCCTGTGACACTAGTTATAGATTCCGATGCTTAACTTCAGGTTTACTGTATCCCTCTGACCTTCTTATTGACGATGAAACACAGAAATTGCATCGAAATTAAATAGAAAAGGCACAATGCTGACTGAAGTACAAGAAGATTGACTCATCTTACTGTCTATGATTTGAACCATTCCTGTGACACTAGTTATAGATTCCGATGCTTCACTTCAGGTTTACGGTATCAATCTGACCTTATTGACGATGAAACAAAGAAATTGCATAGGAATTCAATTAAAAGGCACAATGCCGACTTAAGTACAAGAAGACCGACTCTTCTTACTGACTATGTTTTCAACCATTCCTGTGACGCTACTTATAGATTCCGATGCTTCACTTCAGGTTTACTGTATCCCTCTGACCCAATAATTGACGATGAAACACAGATATTGCATCGGAATTAAATACAAAAGGCACAATGCCGACTTAAGTATAAGAAGACTGACTCTTCCTACTATCTATGTTTTGAACCATTCTGTGACACTAGTTATAGATTACTATGCTTCACTTCAGGATTACTGTATCCCTTGGACCTTCTTATTGACGATGAAACACAGAAATTGCATCGGAATTACATACAAAAGGCACAATGCCGACTTATGCACAAAAGACTGACTCATCTTACTGTCTACGTTTTGAACCATTCCCGTGACATTAGTTATGGAGTCCTATGTTTCACTTCAGGTTTACTGTATCCCTTGGACCCTCTTATTGACGACGAAACACAGAAATTGCTTCGGAATAAAATAGAAGAGGCACAATGCTGACTTAAGTACAAGAATACTGACCCATCCTACTGTCTATGCTTTGAACCATTCCTGTGACACTAGTTATAGATTCCGATGCTTCACTTGAGGTTTACTATATCCCTCTGACCTTCTTATTGACGATGATACACAGAAATTGCATCGGAATTAAATGCAAAAGGCACAATGCCAACTTAAGTACAAGACGACTGATTCTTCTTACTGCATATGTTTTCAACCATTCCTGTGACACTAGTTATAGACTCCGATGCTTCACTTCAGGTTTACTGTATCCCTCTGACCTTCGTATTAACGATGAAACACAGAAATTGCATCGGAATTAAACAGAAAAGGCACAATGCCGACTTAAGTACAAGAAGACAGACTCTTCCTACTGTCTATGTTTTGAACCATTCTTGTGACACTAGTTATAGACTCCGATGCTTCACTTCAGGTTTACTGTATCCCTCTGTCCTTCTTATTGACGATGAAACACAGAAATTGCATCGGAATTAAATACAAAAGGCACAATGCCGACTCAAGTACAAGAAGACTGACTCTTCCTACTGTCTATGTTTTGAACCATTCCTGTGAAACTAGTTATAGATTCCGATGCATAACTTCAGGTTTACTGTATCCCTCTGACCTTCTTATTGGCGATGAAACACAGAAATTGCATCGAAATTAAATAGAAAAGGCACAATGCTGACTGAAGTACAAGAAGATTGACTCATCTTACTGTCGATGATTTGAACCATTCCTGTGACACTAGTTATAGATTCCGATGCTTCACTTCAGGTTTACAGTATCCCTCTGACCTTTTTATTGACGATGAAACAAAGAAATTGCATCGGAATTCAATTAAAAGGCACAATGCCGACTTAAGTACAAGAAGACCGACTCTTCTTACTGACAATGTTTTCAACCATACCTGTGACACTACTTATAGATTCCGATGCTTCACTTCAGGTTTACTGTATCCCTCTGACCCAATAATTGACGATGAAACACCGATATTGAATCGGAATTAAATACAAAAGGCACAATGCCGACTTAAGTATAAGAAGACTGACTCTTCCTACTATCTATGTTTTGAACCATTCTGTGACACTAGTTATAGATTACTATGCTTCACTTCAGGTTTACTGTATCCCTTGGACCTTCTTATTGACGATGAAACACAGAAATTGCATCGGAAATACATACAAAAGGCACAATGCCGACTTATGCGCAAAAGACTGACTCATCTTACTGTCTACGTTTTGAACCATTCCCGTGACATTAGTTATGGAGTCCTATGTTTCACTTCAGGTTTACTGTATCCCTTGACCTTCTTATTGACGACGAAACACAGAAATTGCATCGGAATTAAATACAAAAGGCACAATGCCGACTTAAGTACAAGAAGACTGACTCTTCCTACTATCTATGTTTTGAACCATTCCTGTGACACTAGTTATAGATTCCGATGCTTCACTTCAGGTTTACTGTATCCCTCTGACCTTCTTATTGACGATGAAACACCGAAATGGCATCGGAATGAAATAGAAAAGGCACAATGCCGACATAAGTACAAGAAGACTGACTCTTCTTACTGTCTATGTTTTGAACCATTCCTGTGACACTAGTTATAGAATCCGATGCTTCACTTCAGGTTTACTGTATCCCTTGGACCTTCGTATTGGCGACGAAACACAGAAATTGCATCGGAATTAAATAGAAATGGCACAATGCTGACTTAAGTACAAGAAGCCTGACCCATCCTACTGTCTATGTTTTGAACCATTCCTTTGACACTAGTTATAGATTCCGACGCTTCACTTCAGGTTTACTATATCCCTCTGACCTTCTTATTGACGATGAAACACAGAAATTGCATCGGAATTAAATAGAAATGGCACAATGCGGATTTAAGTACAAAACGACTGACTCTTCTTACTGTCTAAGTTCTGAACAGCTCCTGTGACACTTGTTATAGATTCCGGTGCTTCACTTCAGGTTTACTGTATCCCTCTGACTTTCTTTTTGATGATGAAACACAGAAATTGCATCGGAATTAAATACAAAAGGCACAATGCCGACTTAAGTACAAGTAGTCTGACTCTTCCTACTGTCTATGTTTTGAACCATTCCTGTGACACTAGTTATAGATTCCGATGCTTCACTTCAGGTTTACTGTATCCCTCTGACCTTCTTATTGACGATGAAACACAGAAATTGCATCGGAATTAAATACAAAAGGCACAATGCCGACTCAAGTACAAGAAGACTGACTCTTCCTACTGTCTATGTTTTGAACCATTCCTGTGACACTAGTTATAGATTCCGATGCTTCACCTCAGGTTTACTGTATCCCTCTGACCTTCTTATTGACGATGAAACACAGAAATTGCATCTGAATTAGATACAAAAAGCACAATGCCGACTTCAGTACAAGAGGACCGACTCTTCTTACTGTCTATGCTTTGAACCATTCATGTGATACTAGTTATAGATTCCGATGCTTCACTTCAGGTTTACTGTATCACTTGGACCTTCATATTGACTACGATACACAGTAACTGCATCGGAATTGAATAGAAAAAGCACAATGCCGACTTGAGTAAAAGAAGTTTGACCCTTCCTATTGTCTATGTTTTAACCATTCCTGTGACACTAGTTATAGATTCCGATGCTTCACGTCTGGTTTACTGTATCCCTCTGACCTTCGTATTGACGATGAAACACAGAAATTGCATCGGAATTAAATACAAAAGGCACAATGCCGACTCAAGTACAAGAAGACTGACTCTTCCTACTGTCTATGTTTTGAACCAATCCTGTGACACTGGTTATAGATTCCGCTGCTTCTCTTCAGGTTAACTGTATCCCTCTGACCTTCTTATTGTCGTGAAACACAGAAATTGCATAGAAATTAAATGCAAAAGGCACAAGGCCGACTTAAGTACAAGAAGACTGACTCTTATTACTGTCTATGTTGTGAACCATTCCTGTGACCCTAGTTATAGATTCCGATGCTTTCCTGTATCCCTCTGACCTTCTTATTGACGACGAAACACAGAAATTGCATCGGAATTAAGTAGAGAGGCACATTGCCGACATAAGTACAGGAAGACTGACTCTTATTACTGTCTATGTTTTGAACCATTCCTGTGACACTAGTTATAGATTCCGATGTTTGACTTCAGGTTTACTGTACCCCTCTGACCTTCCTATTGAAGATGAAACACAGAAATTGCATCGGAATTAATTAGAAAAGGCGCAATGCAGACTTAAGTACAAGTAGTCTGACTCTTCCTACTGTCTATGTTTTGAACAATTCTTGCGAAACTAGTTATAGATTCCGATGCTTCACTTCAGGTTTACTGTATCACTTGGACCTTCTTATTGACGATGAAACACAGAAATTGCATCGAAATTACATAGAAAAGGCACAATACTGACTTAAGTACAAGAGGATTGACTCATCTTACTGTCTATGATTTGAACTATTCCTGTGACACTAGTTATAGATTCCGATGCTTCACTTCAGGTTTACAGTATCCATCTGACCTTCTAATTAACGATTAAACACAGAAATTGCATCTGAATCAGATTCAAAATGCACAATGCTGACTTCAGTACAACAGGACCGACTCTTCTTACTGTCTATGTTTTGAACTATTCCTGTGACACTAGTTAAAGATTCCGATGCTTCACTTTGGTGTACTGTATCCCTTTGACCTTCTTATTGACTACGAAACACAGAAATTGCATCCGAATTAAATAGAAAAGGCACAATGCCGACTTAAGTACAAGAAGAGTACTCTTCCTACTCTCTATATTTTGAACCTTTCTGTGACACTAGTTATAGATTCCGATGCTTCACTTCAGGTGTACTGCATCCCTCTGACCTTCTTATTGACGACGAAACACAGAAATTGCATCAGAATTAAGTAGAGAGGCACATTGCCTACATAAGTACAAGAAGAGTGACTCTTCTTACTGTCTATGTTTTCAACCATTCCTGTGACACTAGTTATAGATTGCGATGTTTGACTTCAGGTTTTCTGTATACCTCTGACCTTCCTATTGAAGATGAAACACAGAAATTGCATCGGAATTAATTAGAAAAGGCACAATGCCGACTTAAGTACAAGTAGTCTGACTCTTCCTACTGTCTATGTTTTGAACCATTCTTGTGACACTAGTTATAGATTCCGATGCTTCACTTCAGGTTTACTGTATCCCTCTGACCTTCTTATTGACGATGAAACACAGAAATTAAATCGGAATTAAATACAAAAGGCACAATGGCGACTTAAGTACAAGAAGACTGACTCATCTTACTGTCTATGTTTTGAACTGATCCTGTGACACTAGTTATAGCTTCTGATGCTTCACTTCAGGTTTCCTGTATCCCTTGGACCTTTTTATTGACGATGAAACACCGAAATTGCATCGGAATTAAATACGAAAGGCACAATGCCGACTTAAGTACAAGAACACTGACTCTTCTTACTGTCTAAGTTTAAAACCATTTCTGTGACACCAGTTATAGATTCCGATTCTTCACTTCAGGTTCACTGTATTCATCTGACCTTCTTATTGACTATGAAACACAGATATTGCATCGGAATTAATTACAAAAGTCACAATGCTGACTTAAGTACAAGAAGACTGACTCTTCCCACTGTCTATGTTTAGAACCATTCCTGTGAAACTAGTTAAGGATTGCGATGCTTCACTTCAGGTTTACTGTATACCTCTGACCTTCTTATTGACGATGAAACACAGAAATTGCATCGGAATTAAATGCAAAAGGCACAATGCCGAATCAAGTACAAGAAGACTGACTCTTCCTACTGCCTATGATTTGAACCATTACTGTGACACTAGTTATAGATTCCGATTCTTCACTTCAGGTTTACTGTATCGCTCTGACGTTCGTATTGACGATGAAACACAGAAATTGCATCGGAATTAAATAGAAGGAGCACAATGCTGACATAAGTGCAAGAAGACTGACTCTTCTTACTGTTTATGATTTGAACGATTCCTGTGACACTAGTCATAGATTCCGATGCTTCCCTTCAGGTGTACTGTATCCTTTGGACATTCTTATTGACGATGAATCACAGAAATGGCATCGGAATTAAATACAAAACGCACAAAGCCGACTCAAGTACAAGAAGACTGACTCTTCATACTGTCTATGCTTTGAACATTTTCTGTGACACTAGTTATAGATTCCGATGCTTCACTTCAGATTTACTGTATCCCTTGGACCTTTTTATTGACCACGAAACACAGAAATTGCATCGGAATTAAATAGAAAATGCACAATGCCGACTTAAGTAGAAGAAGACTGACTCTTCCTACTGTCTATGTTTTGAACCAGTCCTGTGACACTAGTTATAGATTCCGATGCTTCACTTCAGGTTTACTGTATACCTCTGACCATCTTATTGACGATGAAACACAGAAATTGCATCGGAATTAAATAGAAAAGGCACAATGCCGACTTAAGTGCAAGAAGACTGACTCTTCTTACTGACTATGTTTTGAACCGTTCCTGTGACACTAGTTATAGATTGCGATGCTTCACTTCAGGTTTACTGTATCCCTTTGACTTTCTTATTGCCGATGAAACACAGAAATTGCATCGGAATTAAATACAAAAGGCAGAATGCCGTTTTAAGTACAAGAAGACTGACTCTTCTTACTGACTATGCTTTGAACCATTCCTGTCACACTAGTTATAGATTCCGATGCTTCACTTCAGGTTTACTGTGTCCCTCTGACCTTCTTATTGACGATGAAACACAACAATTGCATCGGAATGAAATAGATAAGGCACAATGCCGACTTAAGTACTAGAAGACTGTCTCTCCATACTGTCTATGTTTTGAACCGATCCTGTGACACTAGTTATAGCTTCCGATGCTTCACTTCATGTTTACTGTGTCCCTCTGACCTTCTTATTGACGATGGAACACAGTTATTGCATCGGAATTAAATAGAAAAGTCACAATGCCGACTTAAGTACAAGAAGACTGACTCTTATTACTGACTATGTTTTGAACCATTCCCGTGACACTAGTTATAGATTCCGTTGCCTCACTTCAGGTTTACTGTAACCCTTGGACCTTCTTATTGAAGATGAAACACACAAATTGCATCGGAATTAAATACAAAATGCACAATGCCGACTTAAGTACAAGTAGTCTGACTCTTCCTACTGTCTAAGTTTTGAACCATTCCTGTGACACTAGTTATAGATTCCGATGCTTCACTTCAGGTTTACTGTATCCCTCTGGCCTTCTTATTGACAATGAAGCACAGAAATTGCATCGGAATTAAATACAAAAGGCACAATGCCGACTCAAGTACAAGAAGACTGACTCATCCTACTGTCTACGTTTTGAACCATTCCTGTGACACTAGTTATAGATTCCGATGCTTCACTTCAGGTTTACTGTATCCCTCTGACCTTCTTATTGACGATGAAACACAGAAATTGCATCCGAATTAAATAGAAAATGCACAATGCTGCCTTAAGTACAAGAAGACTGACTCATCTTACTGTCTATGATTTGAACCATTTCTGTGACACTAGTTAGAGTTTCCGATGCTTCACTTCAGGTGTACTGTATCCCTTGTATTTTCTTATTGACGATGAAACACTGAAATTGCGTCGGAATTAAATACAAAAGGTACAATGCCGACTTAAGTACAAGAAGACTGACTCTTCTTACTGACTGTGTTTTGAACCATTCCTGTGACACTAGTTATAGATTCCGATGCTTCACTTCAGGTTTACTGTATCCCTCTGACCTTCTTATTGACGATGAAACACAGAAATTGCATTGGAATTCAATAAAAAGGCACAATGCCAACTTAAGTACAAGAAGACTGACTCTTCTTACTGACTATGTTTTGAACCATTCCTGTGACCCTGGTTATAGATTCCGATGCTTCACTTCAGGTTTACTGTAGCCCTTGGGCCTTCTTATTGACTACGATACACAGAAATTGCATCGGAATTAAATAGAATAGGCACAATGCCGACTTGAGTAAAAGAAGAATGACCCTTCCTATTGTCTATGTTTTGAACCTATCCGGTGACACTAGTTATAGACTCCGATGCTTCACTTCAGGTTTACTGTATCCCTCTGACCTTCGTATTGACGATGAAACACACAAATTGCATCGGAATTAAATAGAAAAGGCACAATGCCGACTTAAGTACAAGAAGACTGACTCTTCCTACTGTCTATGTTTTGAACCACTCCTGTAACACTGGTCATAGATTCCCATGCTTCACTTCAGGTTAACTGTATCCCTCAGACCTTCTTATTGACGATGAAACACAGAAATTGCATAGGAAGTAAATGCAAATGGCACAATCCCGACTTAAGTACAAGAAGATTGACTCTTGTTACTGTCTATGTTGTGAACCATTCCTGTGACCCTAGTTATTCATTCCGATGCTTCACTTCAGGTTTACTGTATCCCTCTGACCTTCTTATTGACGACGAAACACAGAAATTGCATCGGAATTAAGTAGAAGAGGCACAATGCCGACTTAAGTACAAGAAGACTGACTCTTCCTACAGTCTATGTTTTTAACAAATCCTGTGACACTAGTTTTAGATTCCGATGCTTCACCTCAGGTTTACTGTATCTCTCTGACCTTCTTATTGACGATGAAAACAGAAATTGCATCTGAATTAGATTCAAAAAGCACAATGCCGACTTCAGTACAAGAGAACCGACTCTTCTTACTGTCTATGTTTTGAACGATTCCTGTGACACTAGTAATAGATTCCGATGCTTCACTTTGGTTTACTGTATCCCTTGGACCTTCTTATTGACTACGAAACACAGAAATTGCATCGGAATTAAATACAAAAGGCACAATGCCGACTTAAGTACAAGAAGACTGACTCCCCTTACTGACTATGTTTTGAACCATTCCCGTGATACTAGTTATAGATTCCGATGCCTCACTTCAGGTTTACTGTATCCCTTGGACCATCTTATTGACGATGAAACAGACAAATTGCATCGGAATTAAATACAAAAGGCACTATGCCGACTTAAGTACAAGAAGACTGACTCTTATTACTGTCTATGTTTTGAACCATTCCTGTGACACTAGTTATAGATTCCGATGCTTCACTTCAGGTTTACTGTAACCCTCTGACCTTCTTATTGACGATGAAACACAGAAATTGCATCGGAATTAAATACAAAAGGCACAATGCCGTCTCAAGTACAAGAAGACTGACTCTTCCTACTGTCTATGTTTTGAACCATTCCTGTGACACTAGTTATAGATTCCGATGCTTCACCTCAGTTTTACTGTATCCCTCTGACCTTCTTATTGACGATGAAACACAAAAACTGCATCTGAATTAGATACAAAAAGCACAATGCCGACTTCAGTACAAGAGGACCGACCCTTCCCATTGTCTATGTTTTAACCATTCCTGTGACACTAGTTACAGATTCCGATGCTTCACGTCTGGTTTACTGTATCCCTCTGACCTTCGTATTGACGATGAAACACAGAAATTGCATCGGATTTAAATAGAAAAGGCACAATGCCGACTTAAGTACAAGAAGACTGACTCTTCCTACTGTCTATGTTTTGAACCATTCCTGTGACACTGGTTATAGATTCCGCTGCTTCACTTCAGGTTTACTGTATCCCTCTGACCTTCTTATTGACGATGAAACACAGAAATTGCATAGGAATTAAATGCAAAAGGCACAAGCCCGACTTAAGTACAAGAAGACTGACTCTTATTCCTGTCTATGTTGTGAACCATTCCTGTGACCCTAGTTATAGATTCCGATGCTTTCCTGTATCCCTCTGACCTTCTTATTGACGACGAAACACAGAAATTGCATCGGAATTAAGTAGAGAGGCACATTGCCGACATAAGTACAAGAAGACTGACTCTTATTACTGTCTATGTTTTGAACCATTCCTGTGACACTAGTTATAGATTCCGATGTTTGAATTCAGGTTTACTGTACCCCTCTGACCTTCCTATTGAAGATGAAACACAGAAATTGCATCGGAATTAATTAGAAAAGGCACAATGCCGACTTAAGTACAAGTAGTCTGACTCTTCCTACTGTCTATGATTTGAACCATTCTTGCGAAACTAGTTATAGATTCCGATGCTTCACTTCAGGTTTACTGTATCACTTGGACCTTCTTATTGACGATGAAACACAGAAATTGCATCGAAATTAAATAGAAAAGGCACAATGCTGACTTAAGTACAAGAGGATTGACTCATCTTACTGTCTAAGATTTGAACTATTCCTGTGACACTAGTTATAGATTCCGATGCTTCACTTCAGGTTTACGGTATCCCTCTGACCTTCTTATTGACGATTAAACACAGAAATTGCATCTGAATTAGATTCAAAAAGCACAATGCTGACTTCAGTACAACAGGACCGACTCTTCTTACTGTCTATGCTTTGAACTATTCCTGTGACACTAGTTAAAGATTCCGATGCTTCACTTTGGTGTACTGTATCCCTTGGACCTTCTTATTGACTACGAAACACAGAAATTGCATCGGAATTATGTAGAGAGGCACATTGCCGACATAAGTACAAGAAGAGTGACTCTTCTTACTGTCTATGTTTTCAACCATTCCTGTGACACTAGTTATAGATTCCGATGTTTGACTTCAGGTTTACTGTACCCCTCTGACCTTCCTATTTAAGATGAAACACAGAAATTGCATCGGAATTAATTAGAAAAGGCACAATGCCGACTTAAGTACAAGTAGTCTGACTGTTCCTACTGTCTATGTTTTGAACCATTCTTGTGACACTAGTTATAGATTCCGATGCTTCACTTCAGGTTTACTGTATCCCTCTGACCTTCTTATTGACGATGAAACACAGAAATTAAATCGGAATTAAATACAAAAGGCACAATGGCGACTTAAGTACAAGAAGACTGACTCATCTTACTGTCTATGTTTTGAACTGATCCTGTGACACTAGTTATAGCTTCTGATGCTTCACTTCAGGTTTCCTGTATCCCTTGGACCTTCTTATTGACGATGAAACACAGAAATTGCATCGAAATTAAATAGAAAAGGCACTATGCTGACTTAAGTACAAGAGGATTGACTCATCTTACTGTCTATGATTTGAACTATTCCTGTGACACTAGTTATAGATTCCGATGCTTCACTTCAGGTTTACTGTATACCTCTGACCTTCTTATTGACGATGAAACACAGAAATTGCATCGGAATTAAATGCAAAAGGCACAATGCCGACACAAGTACAAGAAGACTGACTCTTCCTACTGCCTATGATTTGAACCATTCCTGTGACACTAGTTATAGATTCCGATTCTTCACTTCAGGTTTACTGTATCGCTCTGACGTTCGTATTGACGTTGAAACACAGAAATTGCATCGGAATTAAATAGGAAGAGCACAATGCTGACATAAGTGCAAGAAGACTGACTCTTCTTACTGTTTATGATTTGAACGATTCCTGTGACACTAGTCATAGATTCCGATGCTTCCCTTGGACATTCTTATTGACGATGAATCCCAGAAATGGCATCGGAATTAAATACAAAACGCACAAAGCCGACTCAAGTACAAGAAGACTGACTCTTCATACTGTCTATGCTTTGAACATTTTCTGTGACACTAGTTATAGATTCCGATGCTTCACTTCAGATTTACCGTATCCCTTGGACCTTTTTATTGACCACGAAACACAGAAATTGCATCGGAATTAAATAGAAAATGCACAATGCCGACTTAAGTAGAAGAAGACTGACTCTTCCTACTGTTTATGTTTTAAACCATTCCTGTTACAATAGTTATAGATTCCGGTGCTTCACTTCAGGTTTACTGTATACCTCTGACCTTCTTATTGACGATGAAACACAGAAATTGCATCGGAATTAAATAGAAAAGGCACAATGCCGACTTAAGTACAAGAAGACTGACTCTTCTTACTGACTATGTTTTGAAACGTTCCTGTGACACTAGTTATAGATTGCGATGCTTCACTTCAGGTTTACTGTATCCCTTCGACCTTCTTATTGCCGATGAAACACAGAAATTGCATCGGAATTAAATACAAAAGGCAGAATGCGGTTTTAAGTACAAGAAGACTGACTCTTCTTACTGACTATGCTTTGAACCATTCCTGTGACACTAGTTATAGATTCCGATGCTTCACTTCAGGTTTACTGTGTCCCTCTGACCTTCTTATTGACGATGGAACACAGTTATTCCATCGGAATGAAATAGATAGGGCACAATGCCGACTTAAGTACAAGAAGACTGTCTCTCCATACTGTCTATGTTTTGAACCGATCCTGTGACACTAGTTATAGCTTCCGATGCTTCACTTCAGGTTCACTGTGTCCCTCTGACCTTCTTATTGAAGATGGAACACAGTTATTGCATCGGAATTAAATAGAAAAGGCACAATGCCGACTTAAGTACAAGAAGACTGACTCTTATTACTGACTATATTTTGAACCATTCCCGTGACACTAGTTATAGATTCCGTTGCCTCACTTCAGGTTTACTGTAACCCTTGGACCTTCTTATTGACGATAAAACACACAAATTGCATCGGAATTAAATACAAAATGCACAATGCCGACTTAAGTACAAGTAGTATGACTCTTCCTACTGTCTATGTTTTGAACCATGCCTGTGACACTAGTTATAGATTCCGATGCTTCACTTCAGGTTTACTGTATCCCTCTGGCCTTCTTATTGACGATGAAGCACAGAAATTGCATCGGAATTAAATACAAAGGGCACAATGCCGACTCAAGTACAAGAAGACTGACTCTTCCTACTGTCTACGTTTTGAACCATTCCTGTGACACTAGTTATAGATTCCGATGCTTCACTTCAGGTTTACTGTATCCCTCTGACCTTCTTATTGACGATGAAACACAGAAATTGCATAAGAATTAAATAGAAAATGCACAATGCTGCCTTAAGTACAAGAAGACTGATTCATCTAACTGTCTATGATTCGAACCATTTCTGTGACACTAGTTAGAGTTTCCGATGCTTCACTTCAGGTGTACTGTATCCCTTGTACTTTCTTAATGACGATGAAACACAGAAATTGCGTCGGAATTAAATACAAAAGGTACAATGCCGACTTAAGTACAAGAAGACTGACTCTTCTTACTGACTGTGTTTTGAACCATTCCTGTGACACTAGTTATAGATTCCGATGCTTCACTTCAGGTTTACTGTATCCCTCTGACCTTCTTATTGACGATGAAACACAGAAATTGCATTGGAATTCAATAAAAAGGCACAATGCCAACTTAAGTACAAGAAGACTGACTCTTCTTACTGACTATGTTTTGAACCATTCCTGTGACACTAGTTATAGATTCCGATGCTTCACTTCAGGTTTACTGTATCCCTCTGACCTTCGTATTGACGACGAAACACACAAATTGCATCGGAATTAAATAGAAAAGGCACAATGCCGACTTAAGTACAAGAAGACTGACTCTTCTTACTGACTATGTTTTGAACCGTTCTTGTGACACTAGTTATAGATTGCGATGCTTCACTTCAGGTTTACTGTATCCCTTGGACCTTCTTATTGCCGATGAAACACAGAAATTGCATCGGAATTAAATACAAAAGGCAGAATGCGGTTTTAAGTACAAGAAGACTGACTCTTCTTACTGACTATGCTTTGAACCATTCCTGTGACACTAGTTATAGATTCCGATGCTTCACTTCAGGTTTACTGTGTCCCTCTGACCTTCTTATTGACGATGGAACACAGTTATTGCATCGGAATGAAATAGATAGGGCACAATGCCGACTTAAGTACAAGAAGACTGTCTCTCCATACTGTCTATGCTTTGAACCGATCCTGTGACACTAGTTATAGCTTCCGATGCTTCACTTCAGGTTTACTGTGTCCCTCTGACCTTCTTATTGAAGATGGAACACAGTTATTGCATCGGAATTAAATAGAAAAGGCACAATGCCGACTTAAGTACAAGAAGACTGACTCTTATTACTGACTATGTTTTGAACCATTCCCGTGACACTAGTTATAGATTCCGTTGCCTCACTTCAGGTTTACTGTAACCCTTGGATCTTCTTATTGACGATGAAACACACAAATTGCAACGGAATTAAATACAAAATGCACACTGCCGACTTAAGTACAAGTAGTCTGACTCTTCCTACTGTCTATGTTTTGAACCATTCCTGTGACACTAGTTATAGATTCCGATGCTTCACTTCAGGTTTACTGTATCCCTCTGGCCTTCTTATTGACGATGAAGCACAGAAATTGCATCGGAATTAAATACAAAGGGCACAATGCCGACTCAAGTACAAGAAGACTGACTCTTCCTACTGTCTACGTTTTGAACCATTCCTGTGACACTAGTTATAGATTCCGATGCTTCACTTCAGGTTTACTGTATCCCTCTGACCTTCTCATTGACGATGAAACACAGAAATTGCATCCGAATTAAATAGAAAATGCACAATGCTGCCTTAAGTACAAGAAGACTGACTCATCTAACTGTCTATGATTTGAACCATTTCTGTGACACTAGTTAGAGTTTCTGATGCTTCACTTCAGGTGTACTGTATCCCTTGTACTTTCTTATTGACGATGAAACACAGAAATTGCGTCGGAATTAAATACAAAAGGTACAATGCCGACTTAAGTACAAGAAGACTGACTCTTTTTACTGACTGTGCTTTGAACCATTCCTGTGACACTAGTTATAGATTCCGATGCTTCACTTCAGGTTTACTGTATCCCTCTGACCTTCTTATTGACGATGAAACACAGAAATTGCATTGGAATTCAATAAAAAGGCACAATGCCAACTTAAGTACAAGAAGACTGACTCTTCTTACTGACTATGTTTTGAACCATTCCTGTGACACTAGTTATAGATTCCGATGCTTCACTTCAGGTTTACTGTATCCCTCTGACCTTCGTATTGACGATGAAACACACAAATTGCATCGGAATTAAATAGAAAAGGCACAATGCCGACTTAAGTACAAGAAGTTTGACTCTTCCTACTGTCTATGTTTTGAACCATTCCTGTAACACTGGTTATAGATTCCGATGCTTCACTTCAGGTTAACTGTATCCCTCTGACCTTCTTATTGACGATGAAACACAGAAATTGCATAGGAATTAAATGCAAATGGCACAATCCCGACTTAAGTACAAGAAGACTGACTCTTGTTACTGTCTATGTTGTGAACCATTCCTGTGACCCTAGTTATTCATTCCGATGCTTCACTTCAGGTTTACTGTATCCCTCTGAAATTCTTATTGACGACGAAACACAGAAATTACATCGGAATTAAGTAGAAGAGGCACAATGCCGACTTAAGTACAAGAAGACTGAGTCTTCCTACAGTCTATGTTTTGAACAATTCCTGTGACACTAGTTTTAGATTCCGATGCTTCACCTCAGGTTTACTGTATCTCTCTGACCTTCTTATAGACGATGACAACAGAAATTGCATCTGTATTAGATTCAAAAAACACAATGCCGACTTCAGTACAAGAGAACCGACTCTTCTTACTGTCTATGTTTTGAACCATTCCTGTGACACTAGTAATAGATTCCGATGCTTCACTTTGGTTTACTGTATCCCTTGGACCTTCTTATTGACTACGAAACACAGAAATTGCATCGGAATTAAATACAAAAGGCACAATGCCGACTTAAGTACAAGAAGACTGAGTCTTCCGACTCTCTATATTTCGAACCATTCTGTGACACTAGTTATTGATTCCTATGCTTCACTTCAGGTTTACTGTATCCCTGTGACCTTCTCATTGACGATGAAACACAGAAATTGCATCGGAATTAAATACAAAAGGCACAATGCTGACTTATGTACAAGAAGACTGACTCTTATTACTGTCTATGTTTCGAAGCATTCCTGTGACACTAGTTATAGATTCCGTTGCTTCACTTCAGGTTTACTGTATCTCTGTGACCTTCGTATTGACGATGAAACACAGAAATTGCATCTGAATTAGATACAAAAAGCACAATTCCGACTTCAGTACAAGAGGACCGACTCTTCTTACTGTCTATGTTTTGAACCATTCTTGTGACACTAGTTATAGATTCCGATGCTTCACTTCAGGTTTACTGTATCCCTTGGACCTTCATATTGACTACTAAACACAGACATTGCATCGGAAGTAAATAGAAAAGGCACACTGCCGACTTGAGTAAAAATGAATGACCCTTCCAATTGTCTATGGTTTGAACCATTACTGTGACACTAGTTATACACTCCGATGCTACACTTCAGGTTTACTGTATCCCTCTGACCTTCTTATTGACGATGAAACACAGAAATTGCATCGAAATTAAATAGAAAAGGCACAATGCTGACTGAAGTACAAGAAGACAGACTCATCTTACTGTCTATGATTTGAACCATTCCTGTGAGACTAGTTATAGATTCCGATGCTTCACTTCAGGTTTACGGTATCCCTCTGACCTTCTTATTGACGATGAAACAAAGAAATTGCATCGGAATTCAATTAAAAGGCACAATGGCGACTTAAGTACAAAAAGACTGACTCTTCCTACTATCTATGTTATGAACCATTCCTGTGACACTAGTTATAGATTCCGATGCTTCACTTCAGGTTTACTGTATCCCTTGGACCTTCTTATTGACGAAGAAACACAGAAATTGCATCGGAAGTAAATACAAAAGGCACAATGCCGACTTAAGTACAAGAAGACTGACTCCTCATACTGACTCTGTTTTGAACCATTCCCGTGACACTAGTTATAGATTCCGATGCCTCACTTCAGGTTTACTGTATCCCTTGGACCATCTTATTGACGATGAAACAGACAAATTGCATCGGAATTAAATACAAAAGGCACAATGCCGACTTAAGTACAAGTAGTCTGACTCTTCCTACTATCTATGTTTTGAACCATTCCTGTGACACTAGTTATAGATTCCGATGCTTCACTTCAGGTTTACTGTATCCCTCTGACCTTCTTATTGACGATGACACACAGAAATTGCATCGGAATTAAATACGAAAGTCACAATGCCGACTTGTGTACAAGAAGAATGACTCTTCCTACTGTCTATGTTTTGAACCATTCCTGTGACACTGGTTATAGATTCCGATGCTTCACTTCAAGTTTACTGTATCCCTCTGACCCTCTTATTGACGATGAAACACAGAAATTGCATAGGAATTAAATACAAAAGGCACAATGCCGACTTAAGTACAAGAAGACTGACTCTTATTACTGTCTATGTTTTGAACCATTCCTGTGACCCTAGTTATAGATTCCGATGCTTCACTTCAGGTTTACTGTATGCCTCTGACCTTCTTACTGACGACGAAACACAGAAGTTGCATCGGAAATAAGTAGAAGAGGCACAATGCCGACTAAAGTACAAGAAGACTGACTCTTCCTACGGTCTATGTTTGAACCATTCCTGTGACACTAGTTATAGATTCCGATGCTTCACCTCAGGTTTACTGTATCTCTGTGACCTTCGTATTGACGATGAAACACAGAAATTGCATCTGAATTAGATACAAAAAGCACAATTCCGACTTCAGTACAAGAGGACCGACTCTTCTTACTGTCTATGTTTTGAACCATTCTTGTGACACTAGTTATAGATTCCGATGCTTCACTTCAGGTTTACTGTATCCCTTGGACCTTCATATTGACTACTAAACACAGAAATTGCATCGGAAGTAAATAGAAAAGGCACACTGCCGACTTGAGTAAAAATGAATGACCCTTCCAATTGTCTATGGTTTGAACCATTACTGTGACACTAGTTATAGACTCCGATGCTACACTTCAGGTTTACTGTATCCCTCTGACCTTCTTATTGACGATGAAACACAGAAATTGCATCGAAATTAAATAGAAAATGCACAATGCTGACTGAAGTACAAGAAGACTGACTCATCTTACTGTCTATGATTTGAACCATTCCTGTGAGACTAGTTATAGATTCCGATGCTTCACTTCAGGTTTACGGTATCCCTCTGACCTTCTTATTGACGATGAAACAAAGTAATTGCATCGGAATTCAATTAAAAGGCACAATGGCGACTTAAGTACAAGAAGACTGACTCTTCCTACTATCTATGTTATGAACCATTCCTGTGACACTAGTTATAGATTCCGATGCTTCACTTCAGGTTTACCGCATCTCTCTGACCATCTTATTGACGATGAAACACCGAAATGGCATCGGAATGAAATAGAAAAGGCACAATGCCGACATAAGTACAAGAAGACTGACTCTTCCTACTGTCTATGTTTTGAACCATTCCTGTGACACTAGTTATAGGTTCCGACGCTTCACTTCAGGTCTACTATATCCCTCTGACCTTCTTATTGACGATGAAACACAGAAATTGCATCGGAATAAAATAGAAATGGCACAATGCGGATTTAAGTACAAGACGACTGACTCTTCTTACTGTCTAAGTTCTGAACAGCTCCTGTGACACTTCTTATAGATTCCGATGCTTCACTTCACGTTTACTGTATCCCTCTGACTTTCTTTTTGATGATGAAACACAGAAATTCATCGGAATTAAATACAAACGGCACAATGCCGACTTAAGTACAAGTAGTCTGACTCTTCCTACTGTCTATGTTTTGAACCATTCCTGTGACACTAGTTATAGCTTCCGATGCTTCACTTCAGGTTCACTGTGTCCCTCTGACCTTCTTATTGAAGATGGAACACAGTTATTGCATCGGAATTAAATAGAAAAGGCACAATGCCGACTTAAGTACAAGAAGACTGACTCTTATTACTGACTATATTTTGAACCATTCCCGTGACACTAGTTATAGATTCCGTTGCCTCACTTCAGGTTTACTGTAACCCTTGGACCTTCTTATTGACGATAAAACACACAAATTGCATCGGAATTAAATACAAAATGCACAATGCCGACTTAAGTACAAGTAGTATGACTCTTCCTACTGTCTATGTTTTGAACCATGCCTGTGACACTAGTTATAGATTCCGATGCTTCACTTCAGGTTTACTGTATCCCTCTGGCCTTCTTATTGACGATGAAGCACAGAAATTGCATCGGAATTAAATACAAAGGGCACAATGCCGACTCAAGTACAAGAAGACTGACTCTTCCTACTGTCTACGTTTTGAACCATTCCTGTGACACTAGTTATAGATTCCGATGCTTCACTTCAGGTTTACTGTATCCCTCTGACCTTCTTATTGACGATGAAACACAGAAATTGCATAAGAATTAAATAGAAAATGCACAATGCTGCCTTAAGTACAAGAAGACTGATTCATCTAACTGTCTATGATTCGAACCATTTCTGTGACACTAGTTAGAGTTTCCGATGCTTCACTTCAGGTGTACTGTATCCCTTGTACTTTCTTAATGACGATGAAACACAGAAATTGCGTCGGAATTAAATACAAAAGGTACAATGCCGACTTAAGTACAAGAAGACTGACTCTTCTTACTGACTGTGTTTTGAACCATTCCTGTGACACTAGTTATAGATTCCGATGCTTCACTTCAGGTTTACTGTATCCCTCTGACCTTCTTATTGACGATGAAACACAGAAATTGCATTGGAATTCAATAAAAAGGCACAATGCCAACTTAAGTACAAGAAGACTGACTCTTCTTACTGACTATGTTTTGAACCATTCCTGTGACACTAGTTATAGATTCCGATGCTTCACTTCAGGTTTACTGTATCCCTCTGACCTTCGTATTGACGACGAAACACACAAATTGCATCGGAATTAAATAGAAAAGGCACAATGCCGACTTAAGTACAAGAAGACTGACTCTTCTTACTGACTATGTTTTGAACCGTTCTTGTGACACTAGTTATAGATTGCGATGCTTCACTTCAGGTTTACTGTATCCCTTGGACCTTCTTATTGCCGATGAAACACAGAAATTGCATCGGAATTAAATACAAAAGGCAGAATGCGGTTTTAAGTACAAGAAGACTGACTCTTCTTACTGACTATGCTTTGAACCATTCCTGTGACACTAGTTATAGATTCCGATGCTTCACTTCAGGTTTACTGTGTCCCTCTGACCTTCTTATTGACGATGGAACACAGTTATTGCATCGGAATGAAATAGATAGGGCACAATGCCGACTTAAGTACAAGAAGACTGTCTCTCCATACTGTCTATGCTTTGAACCGATCCTGTGACACTAGTTATAGCTTCCGATGCTTCACTTCAGGTTTACTGTGTCCCTCTGACCTTCTTATTGAAGATGGAACACAGTTATTGCATCGGAATTAAATAGAAAAGGCACAATGCCGACTTAAGTACAAGAAGACTGACTCTTATTACTGACTATGTTTTGAACCATTCCCGTGACACTAGTTATAGATTCCGTTGCCTCACTTCAGGTTTACTGTAACCCTTGGATCTTCTTATTGACGATGAAACACACAAATTGCAACGGAATTAAATACAAAATGCACACTGCCGACTTAAGTACAAGTAGTCTGACTCTTCCTACTGTCTATGTTTTGAACCATTCCTGTGACACTAGTTATAGATTCCGATGCTTCACTTCAGGTTTACTGTATCCCTCTGGCCTTCTTATTGACGATGAAGCACAGAAATTGCATCGGAATTAAATACAAAGGGCACAATGCCGACTCAAGTACAAGAAGACTGACTCTTCCTACTGTCTACGTTTTGAACCATTCCTGTGACACTAGTTATAGATTCCGATGCTTCACTTCAGGTTTACTGTATCCCTCTGACCTTCTCATTGACGATGAAACACAGAAATTGCATCCGAATTAAATAGAAAATGCACAATGCTGCCTTAAGTACAAGAAGACTGACTCATCTAACTGTCTATGATTTGAACCATTTCTGTGACACTAGTTAGAGTTTCTGATGCTTCACTTCAGGTGTACTGTATCCCTTGTACTTTCTTATTGACGATGAAACACAGAAATTGCGTCGGAATTAAATACAAAAGGTACAATGCCGACTTAAGTACAAGAAGACTGACTCTTTTTACTGACTGTGCTTTGAACCATTCCTGTGACACTAGTTATAGATTCCGATGCTTCACTTCAGGTTTACTGTATCCCTCTGACCTTCTTATTGACGATGAAACACAGAAATTGCATTGGAATTCAATAAAAAGGCACAATGCCAACTTAAGTACAAGAAGACTGACTCTTCTTACTGACTATGTTTTGAACCATTCCTGTGACACTAGTTATAGATTCCGATGCTTCACTTCAGGTTTACTGTATCCCTCTGACCTTCGTATTGACGATGAAACACACAAATTGCATCGGAATTAAATAGAAAAGGCACAATGCCGACTTAAGTACAAGAAGTTTGACTCTTCCTACTGTCTATGTTTTGAACCATTCCTGTAACACTGGTTATAGATTCCGATGCTTCACTTCAGGTTAACTGTATCCCTCTGACCTTCTTATTGACGATGAAACACAGAAATTGCATAGGAATTAAATGCAAATGGCACAATCCCGACTTAAGTACAAGAAGACTGACTCTTGTTACTGTCTATGTTGTGAACCATTCCTGTGACCCTAGTTATTCATTCCGATGCTTCACTTCAGGTTTACTGTATCCCTCTGAAATTCTTATTGACGACGAAACACAGAAATTACATCGGAATTAAGTAGAAGAGGCACAATGCCGACTTAAGTACAAGAAGACTGAGTCTTCCTACAGTCTATGTTTTGAACAATTCCTGTGACACTAGTTTTAGATTCCGATGCTTCACCTCAGGTTTACTGTATCTCTCTGACCTTCTTATAGACGATGACAACAGAAATTGCATCTGTATTAGATTCAAAAAACACAATGCCGACTTCAGTACAAGAGAACCGACTCTTCTTACTGTCTATGTTTTGAACCATTCCTGTGACACTAGTAATAGATTCCGATGCTTCACTTTGGTTTACTGTATCCCTTGGACCTTCTTATTGACTACGAAACACAGAAATTGCATCGGAATTAAATACAAAAGGCACAATGCCGACTTAAGTACAAGAAGACTGAGTCTTCCGACTCTCTATATTTCGAACCATTCTGTGACACTAGTTATTGATTCCTATGCTTCACTTCAGGTTTACTGTATCCCTGTGACCTTCTCATTGACGATGAAACACAGAAATTGCATCGGAATTAAATACAAAAGGCACAATGCTGACTTATGTACAAGAAGACTGACTCTTATTACTGTCTATGTTTCGAAGCATTCCTGTGACACTAGTTATAGATTCCGTTGCTTCACTTCAGGTTTACTGTATCTCTGTGACCTTCGTATTGACGATGAAACACAGAAATTGCATCTGAATTAGATACAAAAAGCACAATTCCGACTTCAGTACAAGAGGACCGACTCTTCTTACTGTCTATGTTTTGAACCATTCTTGTGACACTAGTTATAGATTCCGATGCTTCACTTCAGGTTTACTGTATCCCTTGGACCTTCATATTGACTACTAAACACAGACATTGCATCGGAAGTAAATAGAAAAGGCACACTGCCGACTTGAGTAAAAATGAATGACCCTTCCAATTGTCTATGGTTTGAACCATTACTGTGACACTAGTTATACACTCCGATGCTACACTTCAGGTTTACTGTATCCCTCTGACCTTCTTATTGACGATGAAACACAGAAATTGCATCGAAATTAAATAGAAAAGGCACAATGCTGACTGAAGTACAAGAAGACAGACTCATCTTACTGTCTATGATTTGAACCATTCCTGTGAGACTAGTTATAGATTCCGATGCTTCACTTCAGGTTTACGGTATCCCTCTGACCTTCTTATTGACGATGAAACAAAGAAATTGCATCGGAATTCAATTAAAAGGCACAATGGCGACTTAAGTACAAAAAGACTGACTCTTCCTACTATCTATGTTATGAACCATTCCTGTGACACTAGTTATAGATTCCGATGCTTCACTTCAGGTTTACTGTATCCCTTGGACCTTCTTATTGACGAAGAAACACAGAAATTGCATCGGAAGTAAATACAAAAGGCACAATGCCGACTTAAGTACAAGAAGACTGACTCCTCATACTGACTCTGTTTTGAACCATTCCCGTGACACTAGTTATAGATTCCGATGCCTCACTTCAGGTTTACTGTATCCCTTGGACCATCTTATTGACGATGAAACAGACAAATTGCATCGGAATTAAATACAAAAGGCACAATGCCGACTTAAGTACAAGTAGTCTGACTCTTCCTACTATCTATGTTTTGAACCATTCCTGTGACACTAGTTATAGATTCCGATGCTTCACTTCAGGTTTACTGTATCCCTCTGACCTTCTTATTGACGATGACACACAGAAATTGCATCGGAATTAAATACGAAAGTCACAATGCCGACTTGTGTACAAGAAGAATGACTCTTCCTACTGTCTATGTTTTGAACCATTCCTGTGACACTGGTTATAGATTCCGATGCTTCACTTCAAGTTTACTGTATCCCTCTGACCCTCTTATTGACGATGAAACACAGAAATTGCATAGGAATTAAATACAAAAGGCACAATGCCGACTTAAGTACAAGAAGACTGACTCTTATTACTGTCTATGTTTTGAACCATTCCTGTGACCCTAGTTATAGATTCCGATGCTTCACTTCAGGTTTACTGTATGCCTCTGACCTTCTTACTGACGACGAAACACAGAAGTTGCATCGGAAATAAGTAGAAGAGGCACAATGCCGACTAAAGTACAAGAAGACTGACTCTTCCTACGGTCTATGTTTGAACCATTCCTGTGACACTAGTTATAGATTCCGATGCTTCACCTCAGGTTTACTGTATCTCTGTGACCTTCGTATTGACGATGAAACACAGAAATTGCATCTGAATTAGATACAAAAAGCACAATTCCGACTTCAGTACAAGAGGACCGACTCTTCTTACTGTCTATGTTTTGAACCATTCTTGTGACACTAGTTATAGATTCCGATGCTTCACTTCAGGTTTACTGTATCCCTTGGACCTTCATATTGACTACTAAACACAGAAATTGCATCGGAAGTAAATAGAAAAGGCACACTGCCGACTTGAGTAAAAATGAATGACCCTTCCAATTGTCTATGGTTTGAACCATTACTGTGACACTAGTTATAGACTCCGATGCTACACTTCAGGTTTACTGTATCCCTCTGACCTTCTTATTGACGATGAAACACAGAAATTGCATCGAAATTAAATAGAAAATGCACAATGCTGACTGAAGTACAAGAAGACTGACTCATCTTACTGTCTATGATTTGAACCATTCCTGTGAGACTAGTTATAGATTCCGATGCTTCACTTCAGGTTTACGGTATCCCTCTGACCTTCTTATTGACGATGAAACAAAGTAATTGCATCGGAATTCAATTAAAAGGCACAATGGCGACTTAAGTACAAGAAGACTGACTCTTCCTACTATCTATGTTATGAACCATTCCTGTGACACTAGTTATAGATTCCGATGCTTCACTTCAGGTTTACCGCATCTCTCTGACCATCTTATTGACGATGAAACACCGAAATGGCATCGGAATGAAATAGAAAAGGCACAATGCCGACATAAGTACAAGAAGACTGACTCTTCCTACTGTCTATGTTTTGAACCATTCCTGTGACACTAGTTATAGGTTCCGACGCTTCACTTCAGGTCTACTATATCCCTCTGACCTTCTTATTGACGATGAAACACAGAAATTGCATCGGAATAAAATAGAAATGGCACAATGCGGATTTAAGTACAAGACGACTGACTCTTCTTACTGTCTAAGTTCTGAACAGCTCCTGTGACACTTCTTATAGATTCCGATGCTTCACTTCACGTTTACTGTATCCCTCTGACTTTCTTTTTGATGATGAAACACAGAAATTCATCGGAATTAAATACAAACGGCACAATGCCGACTTAAGTACAAGTAGTCTGACTCTTCCTACTGTCTATGTTTTGAACCATTCCTGTGACACTAGTTATAGATTCCGATGCTTCACTACAGGTTTACTGTATCCCTCAGACTTTCTTATTGACGATGAAACACAGAATTTGCATCGGAATTAAATACAAAAGGCACAATGCCGACTCAAGTACAAGAAGACTGACTCTTCCTACTGTCTATGTTTGATCCATTCCTGTGACACTAGTTATTCATTCCGATGCTTCACTTCAGGTTTACTGTATCCCTCTGACCTTCTTATTGACGATGAAACACAGAAATTGCATCGGAATTAAATACAAAAGGCACAATGCCGACTTAAGTACAAGAAGACTGTCTCCTCTTACTGACTATGTTTTGAACCATTCCCGTGACACTAGTTATAGATTCCGATGCCTCACTTCAGGTTTACTGTATCCCTCTGACCTTCTTATTGACGATGAAACACACAAATTGCAACGGAATTAAATACAAAAGGCTTAATGCCGACTTAAGTACAAGTAGTCTGACTCTTCCTACTGTCTATGTTTTGAACCGTTCTTGTGACACTAGTTATAGATTCCGATGCTTCACTTCAGGTTTACTGTATACCTCTGACCTTCTTATTGACGATGAAACACAGAAATTGCATCGGAATTAAATGCATATGGCACAATGCCGACTCAAGTACAAGAAGACTGACTTTTCCTACTGCCTATGATTTGAACCATTCCTGTGAAACTAGTTATAGATTCCGATTCTTCACTTCAGGTTTATTGTATCCCTCTGACGTTCGTATTGACGACGAAACACAGAAATTGCATCGGAATTAAATAGAAATGGCACAATGCTCACTTAAGTACATGAAGCCTGACCCATCCTACTGTCTATGTTTCGAACCATTCCTGTGATACTAGTTATAGATTCCGACGTTTCACATCAGGTTTACTATATCCCTCTGACCTTCTTATTGACGATGAAACACACAAATTGCACCGCAATTAAATACAAAAGGCACAATGCCGACTTAAGTTCAAGAAGACTGTCTCCTCTTACTGACTATGTTTTGAACCATTCCCGTGACACTAGTTATAGATTCCGATGCCTCACTTCAGGTTCACTGTATCCCTTGGACCTTCTTATTGACGATGAAATACACAAATTGCAACGGAATTAAATACAAAAGGCACAATGCCGACTTAAGTACAAGTAGTCTGACTCTTCCTACTGTCTATGTTTTGAACAATTCCTGTGACACTAGTTATAGATTCCGATGCTTCACTTCAGGTTTACTGTATCCCTCTGACCTTCTTATTGACGATGATACACAGACATTGCATCGGAATTAAATACAAAAGGCACAATGCCGACTCAAGTACAAGAAGACAGACTCTTCCTACTGTCTATGTTTTGAACCCTTCCTGTGACACTAGTTATAGATTCCGATGCTTCACTTCAGGTTTACTGTATCCCTCTGACCTTCTTATTGACGATGAAACACAGAAATTGCATCTGAATAAGATACAAAAAGCACAATGCCGACTTCACTACAAGAGGACCGACTCTTCTTACTGTCTATGTTTTGAACCATTGATGTGATACTAGTTATAGATTCCGATGCTTCACTTCAGGTTTACTGTATCACTTGGACCTTCATATTGACTACGATAAACAGAAATTGCATCGGAATTGAATAGAAAAAGCACAATGCCGACTTGAGTAAAAGAAGATTGACCCTTCCTATTGTCTATGTTTTAACCATTCCTGTGACACTAGTTAAAGATTCCGATGCTTCACTTCTGGTTTACTGTATCCCTCTGACCTTCGTATTGACGATGAAACACAGAAATTGCATCGGATTTAAATAGAAAAGGCACAATGCCAACTTAAGTACAAGAAGACTGACTCTTCCTACTGTCTATGTTTTGAACCATTCCTGTGACACTGGTTATAGATTCCGATGCCTCACTTCAGGGTTACTGTATCCCTCTGTCCTTCTTATTGACGATGAAACACAGAAATGGCATAGGAATTAAATGCAAAAGGCACAATCCCGACTTAAGTACAAGAAGACTGACTCTTATTACTGTCTATGTTGTGAACCATTCCTGTGACCCTAGTTATAGATTCCGATGCTTCACTTCAGGTTTCCTGTATCCCTCTGACCTTCTTATTGACGACGAAACACAGAAATTGCATCGGAATTAAGTAGAGAGGCACATTGCCGACATAAATACAAGAAGACTGACTCTTCTTACTGTCTATGTTTTGAACCATTCCTGTGACACTAGTTATAGATTCCGATGTTTGATTTCAGGTTTACTGTACCCCTCTGACCTTCCTATTGAAATGAAACACAGAAATTGCATCGGAATTAATTAGAAAAGGCACAATGCCGACTTAAGTACAAGTAGTCTGACTCTTCCTACTGTCTATCTTTTGAACCGTTCTTGTGACACTAGTTATAGATTCCGATGCTTCACTTCAGATTTACTGTATCACTTGGACCTTCTTATTGACGATGAAATACAGAAATTGCATCGAAATTAAAAAGAAAAGGCACAATGCTGACTTAAGTACAAGAGGATTGACTCATCTTATTGTCTATGATTTGAACCATTCCTGTGACACTAGTTATAGATTCCGATGCTTCACTTCAGGTTTACTGTATCCCTTGGACCTTCTTATTGACTACGAAACACAGAAATTGCATCGGAATTAAATAGAAAAGGCACAATGCCGACATAAGTACAAGAAGAGTACTCTTCCTACTCTCTATATTTTGAACCTTTCTGTGACACTAGTTATAGATTCCGATGCTTCACTTCAGGTGTACTGCATCCCTCTGACCTTCTTATTGACGACGAAACACAGAAATTGCATCGGAATTAAGTAGAGAGGCACATTGCCGACATAAGTACAAGAAGAGTGACTCTTCTTACTGTCTATGTTTTCAACCATTCCTGTGACACTAGTTATAGATTCCGATGTTTGACTTCAGGTTTACTGTACCCCTCTGACCTTCCTATTTAAGATGAAACACAGAAATTGCATCGGAATTAATTAGAAAAGGCACAATGCCGACATAAGTACAAGAAGTCTGACTGTTCCTACTGTCTATGTTTTGAACCATTCTTGTGACACTAGTTATAGATTCCGATGCTTCACTTCAGGTTTACTGTATCCCTCTGACCTTCTTATTGACGACGAAACACAGAAATTGCATCGGAATTATGTAGAGAGGCACATTGCCGACATAAGTACAAGAAGACTGACTCTTCTTACTGTCTATGTTTTGAACCATTCCTGTGACACTAGTTATAGATTCCAACGTTTGACTTCAGGTTTACTGTACCCCTCTGACCTTCCTATTGAAGATGAAACACAGAAATTGCATCGGAATTAATTAGAAAAGGCACAATGCCGACTTAAGTACAAGTAGTCTGACTCTTCCTACTGTCTATGTTTTGAACCGTTCTTGTGACACTAGTTATAGATTCCGATGCTTCACTTCAGGTTTACTGTATCACTTGGACCTTCTTATTGACAATGAAACACAGAAATTGCATCGAAATTAAATAGAAAAGGCACAATGCTGACTTAAATACAAGAGGATTGACTCTTCTTACTGTCTATGATTTGAACCATTCCTGTGACACTAGTTATAGATTCCGATGCTTCACTTCAGGTTTACTGTATCCCTCTGACCTTCTTATTGACGATGAAACACAGAAATTAAATCGGAATTAAATACAAAAGGCACAATGCCGACTTAAGTACAAGAAGACTGACTCATCTTACTGTCTATGATTTGAACTGATCCTGTGACGCTAGTTATAGCTTCTGATGCTTCACTTCAGGTTTCCTGTATCCCCTGGACCTACTTATTGACGATAAAACACCGAAATTGCATCTGAATTACATACGAAAGGCACAATGCCGACTTAAGTACAAGAAGAGTGACTCTTCATACTGTCTAAGTTTAAAACCATTTCTGTGACACTAGTTATAGATTCCGATTCTTCACTTCAGGTTCACTGTATCCATCTGACCTTCCTATTGACTATGAAACACAGATATTGCATCGGAATTAATTACAAAAGTCACAATGCCGACTTAAGTACAAGAAGACTGACTCTTCCTACTGTCTATGTTTTGAACCATTCCTGTGACACTAGTTAAAGATTCCGATGCTTCACTTCAGGTTTACTGTATACCTCTGACCTTCTTATTGACGATGAAACACAGAAATTGCATCGGAATTAAATGCATATGGCACAATGCCGACTCAAGTACAAGAAGACTGACTTTTCCTACTGCCTATGATTTGAACCATTCCTGTGAAACTAGTTATAGATTCCGATTCTTCACTTCAGGTTTATTGTATCCCTCTGACGTTCGTATTGACGACGAAACACAGAAATTGCATCGGAATTAAATAGAAATGGCACAATGCTCACTTAAGTACATGAAGCCTGACCCATCCTACTGTCTATGTTTCGAACCATTCCTGTGATACTAGTTATAGATTCCGACGTTTCACATCAGGTTTACTATATCCCTCTGACCTTCTTATTGACGATGAAACACACAAATTGCACCGCAATTAAATACAAAAGGCACAATGCCGACTTAAGTTCAAGAAGACTGTCTCCTCTTACTGACTATGTTTTGAACCATTCCCGTGACACTAGTTATAGATTCCGATGCTTCACTTCAGGTTTACTGTATCCCTCTGACCTTCTTATTGACGATGAAACACAGAAATTAAATCGGAATTAAATACAAAAGGCACAATGCCGACTTAAGTACAAGAAGACTGACTCATCTTACTATCTATGTTTTGAACTGATCCTGTGACACTAGTTATAGCTTCTGATGCTTCACTTCAGGTTTCCTGTATCCCTTGGACCTTCTTATTGACGATGAAACACCGAAATTGCATCGGAATTAAACACGAAAGGCACAATGCCGACTTAAGTACAAGAAGACTGACTCTTCTTACTGTCTAAGTTTAAAACCATTTCTGTGACACTAGTTATAGATTCCGTATCTTCACTTCAGGTTCACTGTATCCATCTGACCTTCTTATTGACTATGAAACACAGATATTGCATCGGAATTAATTACAAAAGTCACAATGGCGACTTAAGTACAAGAAGACTGACTCTTCCTACTGTCTATGTTTTGAACCATTCCTGTGACACTAGTTAAAGATTCCGATGCTTCACTTCAGGTTTACTGTATACCTCTTACCTTCTTATTGACGATGAAACACAGAAATTGCATCGGAATTAAATGCATATGGCACAATGCCGACTCAAGTACAAGAAGACTGACTCTTCCTACTGCCTATGATTTGAACCATTCCTGTGAAACTAGTTATAGATTCCGATTCTTCACTTCAGGTTTATTGTATCCCTCTGACGTTCGTATTGACGATGAAACACAGAAATTGCATCGGAATTAAATAGAAAGAGCACAATGCTGACATAAGTGCAAGAAGACTGACTCTTCTTACTGTTTATGATTTGAACGATTCCTGTGACACTAGTCATAGATTCCGATGCTTCCCTTCAGGTGTACTGTATCCCTTGGACATTCTTATTGACGATGAATCACAGAAATGGCATCGGAATTAAATACAAAACGCACAAAGCCGACTCAAGTACAAGACTACTGACTCTTCTTACTGTCTATGTTTTGAACCATTCCTGTGACACTAGTTATAGATTCCGATGCTTCACTTCAGGTGTACTGCATCCCTTCGTCCCTTTTATTGATGATGAAACACAGAAATGGAATCGGAATTAAATTCAAAATGCACAATGCCGGCTTAAGTACAAGAAGTCTGACTCTTCCTAGTGTCTATGTTATGAAAAATTCCTGTGACACTAGTTATAGCTTACGATGCTTCACTTCAGGTTTGCTGTATCCCTCTGACCTTCTTATTGACGATGAAACACAGAAATTGCATCGGAATTAAATGCAAAAGGCACAATGCCGACTCAAGTACAAGAAGACTGACTCTTCCTACTGCCTATGATTTGAACCATTCCTGTGAAACTAGTTATAGATTCCGATTCTTCACTTCAGGTTTACTGTATCCCTCTGACGTTCGTATTGACGATGAAACACCGAAATGGCATCGGAATGAAATAGAAAAGGCACAATGCCAACATAAGTACAAGAAGACTGACTCTTATTACTGTCTATGTTTTGAACCATTCCTGTGACACTAGTTATAGATTCCGATGTTTGACTTCAGTTTTACTGTACCCCTCTGACCTTCCTATTGAAGATGAAACACAGACATGGCATCGGAATTAAATAGAAAAGGCACAATGCCGACTTAAGTACAAGAAGACTTACTCTTTTTACTGTCTATGTTTTGAACCATTCCTGTGACACACGTTATAGACTCCGATGCTTCACTTCAGGTTTACTGTATCCCTTGGACCTTCGTATTGACGACGAAACACAGAAATTGCATCGGAATTAAATAGAAATGGCACAATGCTCACTTAAGTACATGAAGCCTAACCCATCCTACTGTCTATGTTTTGAACCATTCCTGTGATACTAGTTATAGATTCCGACGTTTCACATCAGGTTTACTATATCCCTCTGACCTTCTTATTGACGATGAAACACACAAATTGCATCGGAATTAAATACAAAAGGCACAATGCCGACTTAAGTACAAGAAGACTGTCTCCTCTTACTGACTATGTTTTGAACCATTCCCGTGACACTAGTTATAGATTCCGATGCCTCACTTCAGGTTCACTGTATCCCTTGGACCTTCTTATTGACGATGAAACACACAAATTGCAACAGAATTAAATACAAAAGGCACAATGCCGACTTAAGTACAAGTAGTCTGACTCTTCCTACTGTTTATGTTTTGAACAATTCCTGTGACACTAGTTATAGATTCCGATGCTTCACTTCAGGTTTACTGTATCCCTCTGACCTTCTTATTGACGATGATACACAGACATTGCATCGGAATTAAATACAAAAGGCACAATGCCGACTCAAGTACAAGAAGACAGACTCTTCCTACTGTCTATGTTTTGAACCCTTCCTGTGACACTAGTTATAGATTCCGATGCTTCACTTCAGGTTTACTGTATCCCTCTGACCTTCTTATTGACGATGAAACACAGAAATTGCATCTGAATAAGATACAAAAAGCACAATGCCGACTTCAGTACAAGAGGACCGACTCTTCTTACTGTCTATGTTTTGAACCATTCATGTGATACTAGTTATAGATTCCGATGCTTCACTTCAGGTTTACTGTATCACTTGGACCTTCATATTGACTACGATAAACAGAAATTGCATCGGAATTGAATAGAAAAAGCACAATGCCGACTTGAGTAAAAGAAGATTGACCCTTCCTATTGTCTATGTTTTAACCATTCCTGTGACACTAGTTAAAGATTCCGATGCTGCACTTCTGGTTTACTGTATCCCTCTGACCTTCGTATTGACGATGAAACACAGAAATTGCATCGGATTTAAATAGAAAAGGCACAATGCCGACTTAAGTACAAGAAGACTGACTCTTCCTACTGTCTATGTTTTGAACCATTCCTGTGACACTGGTTATAGATTCCGATGCCTCACTTCAGGTTTACTGTATCCCTCTGTCCTTCTTATTGACGATGAAACACAGAAATGGCATAGGAATTAAATGCAAAAGGCACAATCCCGACTTAAGTACAAGAAGACTGACTCTTATTACTGTCTATGTTGTGAACCATTCCTGTGACCCTAGTTATAGATTCCGATGCTTCACTTCAGGTTTCCTGTATCCCTCTGACCTTCTTATTGACGACGAAACACAGAAATTGCATCGGAATTAAGTAGAGAGGCACATTGCCGACATAAGTACAAGAAGACTGACTCTTCTTACTGTCTATGTTTTGAACCATTCCTGTGACACTAGTTATAGATTCCGATGTTTGATTTCAGGTTTACTGTACCCCTCTGACCTTCCTATTGAAGATGAAACACAGAAATTGCATCGGAATTAATTAGAAAAGGCACAATGCCGACTTAAGTACAAGTAGTCTGACTCTTCCTACTGTCTATCTTTTGAACCGTTCTTGTGACACTAGTTATAGATTCCGATGCTTCACTTCAGATTTACTGTATCACTTGGACCTTCTTATTGACGATGAAATACAGAAATTGCATCGAAATTAAAAAGAAAAGGCACAATGCTGACTTAAGTACAAGAGGATTGACTCATCTTATTGTCTATGATTTGAACCATTCCTGTGACACTAGTTATAGATTCCGATGCTTCACTTCAGGTTTACTGTATCCCTTGGACCTTCTTATTGACTACGAAACACAGAAATTGCATCGGAATTAAATAGAAAAGGCACAATGCCGACATAAGTACAAGAAGAGTACTCTTCCTACTCTCTATATTTTGAACCTTTCTGTGACACTAGTTATAGATTCCGATGCTTCACTTCAGGTGTACTGCATCCCTCTGACCTTCTTATTGACGACGAAACACAGAAATTGCATCGGAATTAAGTAGAGAGGCACATTGCCGACATAAGTACAAGAAGAGTGACTCATCTTACTGTCTATGTTTTCAACCATTCCTGTGACACTAGTTATAGATTCCGATGTTTGACTTCAGGTTTACTGTACCCCTCTGACCTTCCTATTTAAGATGAAACACAGAAATTGCATCGGAATTAATTAGAAAAGGCACAATGCCGACTTAAGTACAAGTAGTCTGACTGTTCCTACTGTCTATGTTTTGAACCATTCTTGTGACACTAGTTATAGATTCCGATGCTTCACTTCAGGTTTACTGTATCCCTCTGACCTTCTTATTGACGATGAAACACAGAAATTGCATCGGAATTAAATGCAAAAGGCACAATGCCGACTAAAGTACAAGAAGACTGACTCTTCCTACTGCCTATGATTTGAACCATTCCTGTGAAACTAGTTATAGATTCCGATTCTTCACTTCAGGTTTACTGTATCCCTCTGACGTTCGTATTGACGATGAAACACAGAAATTGCATCGGAATTAAATAGAAAGAGCACAATGCTGACATACGTGAAAGAAGACTGACTCTTCTTACTGTTTATGATTTGAACGATTCCTGTGACACTAGTCATAGATTCCGATGCTTCCCTTCAGGTGTACTGTATCCCTTGGACATTCTTATTGACGATGAATCACAGAAATGGCATCGGAATTAAATACAAAACGCACAAAGCCGACTCAAGTACAAGAAGACCGACTCTTCATACTGTCTATGCTTTGAACAATTTCTGTGACACTAGTTATAGATTCCGATGCTTCACTTCAGATTTACTGTATCCCTTGGTCCTTTTTATTGACCACGAAGCACAGAAATTGCATCGGAATTAAATAGAAAAGGCACAATGCCGACTTAAGTAGAAGAAGACTGACTCTTCCTACTGTCTATGTTTTGAACCATTCCTGTTACACTAGTTATAGATTCCGATGCTTCACTTCAGGTTTACTGTATACCTCTGACCTTCTTATTGCCGATGAAACACAGAAATTGCATCGGAATTAAATACAAAAGGCAGAATGACGTTTTAAGTACAAGAAGACTGACTCTTCTTACTGACTATGCTTTGAACCATTCCTGTGACACTAGTTATAGATTCCGATGCTTCACTTCAGGTTTACTGTGTCCCTCTGACCATCGTATTGACGATGGAACACAATTATTGCATCGGAATGAAATAGAAAAGGCACAATGCCGACTTAAGTACAAGAAGACTGTCTCTCCATACTGTCTATGTTTTGAACCGATCCTGTGACACTAGTTATAGCTTCCGATGATTCACTTCAGGTTTACTGTATCCCTTGGACCTCTTTATTGACGATGAAACACCGAAATTGCATCGGAATTAAATACGAAAGGCACAATGCCGACTTAAGTACAAGACGACTGACTCTTCTTACTGTCTATGTTTTGAACCATTCCTGTGACACTAGTTATAGGTTCCGATGCTTCACTTCAGGTGTACTGCATCCCTTCGTCCTTTTTATTGATGATGAAACACAGAAATGGAATCGGAATTAAATACCAAAGGCACAATGCCGGCTTATGTACAAGAAGACAGACTCTTCCTAATGTCTATGTTATGAAAAATTCCTGTGACACTAGTTATAGATTCCGATACTTCACTTCAGGTTTGCTGTATCCCTCTGACCTTCTTATTGACGATGAGACACAGAAATTGCATCGGAATTAAATAGAAAAGGCACCATGCCGACTTAAGTACAAGAAGACTGACTCTTCATACTGTCTATGTTTTCAACCGATCCTGCGACACTAGTTATAGCTTCCGATGCTTTACTTCAGGTTTACTGTATCCCTTGGACCTTTTTATTGACGAAGAAACACCGAAATTGCATCGGAATTAAATACGAAAGGCACAATGCCGACTTAAGTAGAAGAAGACTGACTCTTCTTACTGTCTATGATTTGAACCATTCCTGTGACGCTAGTTACAGATTCCGATGCTTCACTTCAGGTTTACTGTATCCCTTGGACCTTCTTATTGACGATGAAACACAGATATTGCATCGGAATTAAATACAAAATTCACAATGCCGACTTAAGTACAAGAAGACCAACTCTTCTTACTGACTATGCTTTGAACCATTCCTGTGATACTAGTTAGAGATGCTGATGCTTCACTTCAGGTTTACTGTATCCCTCTGACCTTCTTATTGATGATGAACCACAGAAATTGCATCGGACTAAATAGAAAAGGCACAATGCCGACTTAAGTTCAAGAAGACTGACTCTTCATACTGTCTATGTTTTGAACCGATCCTGTGACACTAGTTATAGCTTCCGATGCTTCACTCAGGTTTACTGTATCCCTTTTACATTTTTATTGACGATGAAACACCGAAATTGCATTGGAATTAAATACGAAAGGCACAATGCCGACTTAAGTACAAGAAGACTGACTCTTCTTACTGTCTATGTCCTGAACCATTCCTGTGACACTAGTTATAGATTCCGATGCTTCACTTGGGGTGTACTGCATTATTTGGACCTTCTTATTGTCGATGAAACACAGAAATTGCAACGGAATTAAATAGAATAGGCACAATGCCGACTTAAGTACAAGAAGACAGACTCTTCTTACTATGTTTTGAACCATTCCTGTGACACTAGTTATAGATTCCGATGCCTCACTTCAAGTTTACTGTATTACTCGGACCTTCTTATTGACGATGAAACACAGAAGTTGCATCGGAATTAAATACAAAAGGCACAATGCCGACTTACGTACAAGAAGTCTGACTCTTCCTACTGTCTATGCTTTGAACCATTCCTGTGACACTAGTTATAGATTCCGATGTTTGACTTCAGTTTTACTGTACCCCTCTGACCTTCCTATTGAAGATGAAACACAGACATGGCATCGGAATTAAATAGAAAAGGCACAATGCCGACTTAAGTACAAGAAGACTTACTCTTTTTACTGTCTATGTTTTGAACCATTCCTGTGACACACGTTATAGACTCCGATGCTTCACTTCAGGTTTACTGTATCCCTTGGACCTTCGTATTGACGACGAAACACAGAAATTGCATCGGAATTAAATAGAAATGGCACAATGCTCACTTAAGTACATGAAGCCTAACCCATCCTACTGTCTATGTTTTGAACCATTCCTGTGATACTAGTTATAGATTCCGACGTTTCACATCAGGTTTACTATATCCCTCTGACCTTCTTATTGACGATGAAACACACAAATTGCATCGGAATTAAATACAAAAGGCACAATGCCGACTTAAGTACAAGAAGACTGTCTCCTCTTACTGACTATGTTTTGAACCATTCCCGTGACACTAGTTATAGATTCCGATGCCTCACTTCAGGTTCACTGTATCCCTTGGACCTTCTTATTGACGATGAAACACACAAATTGCAACAGAATTAAATACAAAAGGCACAATGCCGACTTAAGTACAAGTAGTCTGACTCTTCCTACTGTTTATGTTTTGAACAATTCCTGTGACACTAGTTATAGATTCCGATGCTTCACTTCAGGTTTACTGTATCCCTCTGACCTTCTTATTGACGATGATACACAGACATTGCATCGGAATTAAATACAAAAGGCACAATGCCGACTCAAGTACAAGAAGACAGACTCTTCCTACTGTCTATGTTTTGAACCCTTCCTGTGACACTAGTTATAGATTCCGATGCTTCACTTCAGGTTTACTGTATCCCTCTGACCTTCTTATTGACGATGAAACACAGAAATTGCATCTGAATAAGATACAAAAAGCACAATGCCGACTTCAGTACAAGAGGACCGACTCTTCTTACTGTCTATGTTTTGAACCATTCATGTGATACTAGTTATAGATTCCGATGCTTCACTTCAGGTTTACTGTATCACTTGGACCTTCATATTGACTACGATAAACAGAAATTGCATCGGAATTGAATAGAAAAAGCACAATGCCGACTTGAGTAAAAGAAGATTGACCCTTCCTATTGTCTATGTTTTAACCATTCCTGTGACACTAGTTAAAGATTCCGATGCTGCACTTCTGGTTTACTGTATCCCTCTGACCTTCGTATTGACGATGAAACACAGAAATTGCATCGGATTTAAATAGAAAAGGCACAATGCCGACTTAAGTACAAGAAGACTGACTCTTCCTACTGTCTATGTTTTGAACCATTCCTGTGACACTGGTTATAGATTCCGATGCCTCACTTCAGGTTTACTGTATCCCTCTGTCCTTCTTATTGACGATGAAACACAGAAATGGCATAGGAATTAAATGCAAAAGGCACAATCCCGACTTAAGTACAAGAAGACTGACTCTTATTACATTCTATGTTGTGAACCATTCCTGTGACCCTAGTTATAGATTCCGATGCTTCACTTCAGGTTTCCTGTATCCCTCTGACCTTCTTATTGACGACGAAACACAGAAATTGCATCGGAATTAAGTAGAGAGGCACATTGCCGACATAAGTACAAGAAGACTGACTCTTCTTACTGTCTATGTTTTGAACCATTCCTGTGACACTAGTTATAGATTCCGATGTTTGATTTCAGGTTTACTGTACCCCTCTGACCTTCCTATTGAAGATGAAACACAGAAATTGCATCGGAATTAATTAGAAAAGGCACAATGCCGACTTAAGTACAAGTAGTCTGACTCTTCCTACTGTCTATCTTTTGAACCGTTCTTGTGACACTAGTTATAGATTCCGATGCTTCACTTCAGATTTACTGTATCACTTGGACCTTCTTATTGACGATGAAATACAGAAATTGCATCGAAATTAAAAAGAAAAGGCACAATGCTGACTTAAGTACAAGAGGATTGACTCATCTTATTGTCTATGATTTGAACCATTCCTGTGACACTAGTTATAGATTCCGATGCTTCACTTCAGGTTTACTGTATCCCTTGGACCTTCTTATTGACTACGAAACACAGAAATTGCATCGGAATTAAATAGAAAAGGCACAATGCCGACATAAGTACAAGAAGAGTACTCTTCCTACTCTCTATATTTTGAACCTTTCTGTGACACTAGTTATAGATTCCGATGCTTCACTTCAGGTGTACTGCATCCCTCTGACCTTCTTATTGACGACGAAACACAGAAATTGCATCGGAATTAAGTAGAGAGGCACATTGCCGACATAAGTACAAGAAGAGTGACTCATCTTACTGTCTATGTTTTCAACCATTCCTGTGACACTAGTTATAGATTCCGATGTTTGACTTCAGGTTTACTGTACCCCTCTGACCTTCCTATTTAAGATGAAACACAGAAATTGCATCGGAATTAATTAGAAAAGGCACAATGCCGACTTAAGTACAAGTAGTCTGACTGTTCCTACTGTCTATGTTTTGAACCATTCTTGTGACACTAGTTATAGATTCCGATGCTTCACTTCAGGTTTACTGTATCCCTCTGACCTTCTTATTGACGATGAAACACAGAAATTGCATCGGAATTAAATGCAAAAGGCACAATGCCGACTCAAGTACAAGAAGACTGACTCTTCCTACTGCCTATGATTTGAACCATTCCTGTGAAACTAGTTATAGATTCCGATTCTTCACTTCAGGTTTACTGTATCCCTCTGACGTTCGTATTGACGATGAAACACAGAAATTGCATCGGAATTAAATAGAAAGAGCACAATGCTGACATACGTGAAAGAAGACTGACTCTTCTTACTGTTTATGATTTGAACGATTCCTGTGACACTAGTCATAGATTCCGATGCTTCCCTTCAGGTGTACTGTATCCCTTGGACATTCTTATTGACGATGAATCACAGAAATGGCATCGGAATTAAATACAAAACGCACAAAGCCGACTCAAGTACAAGAAGACCGACTCTTCATACTGTCTATGCTTTGAACAATTTCTGTGACACTAGTTATAGATTCCGATGCTTCACTTCAGATTTACTGTATCCCTTGGTCCTTTTTATTGACCACGAAGCACAGAAATTGCATCGGAATTAAATAGAAAAGGCACAATGCCGACTTAAGTAGAAGAAGACTGACTCTTCCTACTGTCTATGTTTTGAACCATTCCTGTTACACTAGTTATAGATTCCGATGCTTCACTTCAGGTTTACTGTATACCTCTGACCTTCTTATTGCCGATGAAACACAGAAATTGCATCGGAATTAAATACAAAAGGCAGAATGACGTTTTAAGTACAAGAAGACTGACTCTTCTTACTGACTATGCTTTGAACCATTCCTGTGACACTAGTTATAGATTCCGATGCTTCACTTCAGGTTTACTGTGTCCCTCTGACCATCGTATTGACGATGGAACACAATTATTGCATCGGAATGAAATAGAAAAGGCACAATGCCGACTTAAGTACAAGAAGACTGTCTCTCCATACTGTCTATGTTTTGAACCGATCCAGTGACACTAGTTATAGCTTCCGATGATTCACTTCAGGTTTACTGTATCCCTTGGACCTCTTTATTGACGATGAAACACCGAAATTGCATCGGAATTAAATACGAAAGGCACAATGCCGACTTAAGTACAAGACGACTGACTCTTCTTACTGTCTATGTTTTGAACCATTCCTGTGACACTAGTTATAGGTTCCGATGCTTCACTTCAGGTGTACTGCATCCCTTCGTCCTTTTTATTGATGATGAAACACAGAAATGGAATCGGAATTAAATACCAAAGGCACAATGCCGGCTTATGTACAAGAAGACAGACTCTTCCTAATGTCTATGTTATGAAAAATTCCTGTGACACTAGTTATAGATTCCGATACTTCACTTCAGGTTTGCTGTATCCCTCTGACCTTCTTATTGACGATGAGACACAGAAATTGCATCGGAATTAAATAGAAAAGGCACCATGCCGACTTAAGTACAAGAAGACTGACTCTTCATACTGTCTATGTTTTCAACCGATCCTGCGACACTAGTTATAGCTTCCGATGCTTTACTTCAGGTTTACTGTATCCCTTGGACCTTTTTATTGACGAAGAAACACCGAAATTGCATCGGAATTAAATACGAAAGGCACAATGCCGACTTAAGTAGAAGAAGACTGACTCTTCTTACTGTCTATGATTTGAACCATTCCTGTGACGCTAGTTACAGATTCCGATGCTTCACTTCAGGTTTACTGTATCCCTTGGACCTTCTTATTGACGATGAAACACAGATATTGCATCGGAATTAAATACAAAATTCACAATGCCGACTTAAGTACAAGAAGACCAACTCTTCTTACTGACTATGCTTTGAACCATTCCTGTGATACTAGTTAGAGATGCTGATGCTTCACTTCAGGTTTACTGTATCCCTCTGACCTTCTTATTGATGATGAACCACAGAAATTGCATCGGACTAAATAGAAAAGGCACAATGCCGACTTAAGTTCAAGAAGACTGACTCTTCATACTGTCTATGTTTTGAACCGATCCTGTGACACTAGTTATAGCTTCCGATGCTTCACTCAGGTTTACTGTATCCCTTTTACATTTTTATTGACGATGAAACACCGAAATTGCATTGGAATTAAATACGAAAGGCACAATGCCGACTTAAGTACAAGAAGACTGACTCTTCTTACTGTCTATGTCCTGAACCATTCCTGTGACACTAGTTATAGATTCCGATGCTTCACTTGGGGTGTACTGCATTATTTGGACCTTCTTATTGTCGATGAAACACAGAAATTGCAACGGAATTAAATAGAATAGGCACAATGCCGACTTAAGTACAAGAAGACAGACTCTTCTTACTATGTTTTGAACCATTCCTGTGACACTAGTTATAGATTCCGATGCCTCACTTCAAGTTTACTGTATTACTCGGACCTTCTTATTGACGATGAAACACAGAAGTTGCATCGGAATTAAATACAAAAGGCACAATGCCGACTTACGTACAAGAAGTCTGACTCTTCCTACTGTCTATGCTTTGAACCATTCCTGTGACACTAGTTATAGATTCCGATGCTTCACTTCAGATTTACTAAATCCCTCTGACCTTCTTATTGACGTTGAAACACAGAAATTGGATCGGAATTAAATGCAAAAGGCACAATGCCGACTCAAGTACAAGAAGACTAACTCTTCCTACTGTCTATGATTTGAACCATTTTTGTGACATTAGTTATAGATTCCGATGCTTCACTTCAGGTATACTGTATCCCTCTGACCTTCCTATTGACGATGAGACACAGAAATTGCATCCTAATTAAATAGAAAGGGCACAATGCCGACTTAAGTAAGAGAAGACTGACTCTTCTTTCTGAGTATGTTTTGAACCATTCCTGTAACACTAGTATTAGATTCCGATGCCTCACTTCAGGTTTACTGTATCCCTTGGACCTTTTTATTGACGAAGAAACACAGAAATTGCATCGGAATTAAATACAAAAGGCACAATGCCGACTCAAGTACAAGAAGACTGACTCTTCTTACTGTCTATGCTTTGAACCATTCCAGTGACACTAGTTATAGATTCCGATGCTTTACTTAAGGTGTACTGCATCAATTGGACCTTCTTATTGACGATGAAACACAGAAATTGGATCGGAATTAAATGTAAAAGGCACAATGCTGACTCAAGTACAAGAAGACAGACTCTTCCTACTGTCTATGATTTGAACCATTTTTGTGACATTAGTTATAGATTCCGATGCTTCACTTCAGGTTTACTGAATCCCTCTGACCTTCTTATTGACGATGAGACACAGAAATTGCATCCTAATTAAATAGAAAAGGTACAATGCCGACTTAAGTACAAGAAGACTGACTCTTCTTACTGTCTATGCTTTGAACCATTCCAGTTACACTAGTTATAGATTCAGATGCTTCACTTGAGGTGTACTGCATCAATTGGACCTTCTTATTGACGATGAAACACAGAAATTGGAACGGAATTAACTGCAAAAGGCACAATGCCGACTCAAGTACAAGAAGACTGACTCTTCCTACTGTATATGATTTGAACCATTCCTGTGACACTAGTTATAGATTCCGATGCTTCACTTCAGGTTTACTGTATCCCTCTGACCTTCTTATTGACGATGAAACACAGAAATTGCATCGGAATTAAATACAAAATGCACAATGCCGACTCAAGTACAAGAAGACTGACTCTTCCTACTGTCTGTGTTTTGAAACATTCCTGTGACACTAGTTACAGAATCTGATGCTTCACATCAGGTTTACTGTACCCTCTGACCTTCTTTTGACGATTAGACACAGAAATTGCATCGGAATTAAATGCAAAAGGCACATTGCCGACTCAAGTACAAGAAGACTGACTCTTCCTACTGCCTATGATTTGAACCATTCCTGTGACACTAGTTATAGATTCCGATGCTTCACTTCAGGTTTACTGTATCCCTTTGACCTTCTTATTGACGATGAAACACAGAAATTGCATAGGAATTAAATAGAAAATGAACAAAGCTGACTTAAGTACAAGAAGACTGACTCATCTTACTGTCTATGATTTGAACCATTCCTGTGACACTAGTTATAGATTCCGAAGCTTCACTTCAGGTGTACTGTATCTCTTGGAATTTCTTATTGACGATTAAACACAGAAATTGCATCGGAATTATATACAAAAGCACAATGCCGACTCAAGTACAAGAAGACTGACTCTTCCTACTGTCTATGTTTTGAAGCATTCCTGTGACACTAGTTATAGAATCCGATGCTTCACATCAGGTTTACTGTATCCCTCTGACCTTCTTATTGACGATGAGACACAGAAATTGCATCTGAATTAAATAGAAGATGATCAAAGCTGTCTTAAGTACAAGAAGACTGACTCATCTTACTGTCTATGATTTGAGCCATTCCTGTGACACTAGTTATAGATTCCGAAGCTTCACTTCAGGTGTACTGTATCTCTTGGACTTTCTTATTGACGATTAAACACAGACATTGCATCGGTATTATATACAAAAGCTCAATGCCGACTTAAGTACAAGTAGACTGACTCTTCTTACAGTCTGTGTTTTGAACCATTCCTGCGACACTTTTTATAGATTTTGATGCTTCACTTCAGGTTTACTGTGTCTCTCTGACCTTCTAATTGACGACGAAACACAGAAATTGCATAGGAATTAAATACAAAAAGCACAATGCCGACTTAAGAACAAGTAGTCTGGCTCTTCCTACTGTCTATGTTTTGAACCATCCCTGTGACACTAGTTATAGACTCCGATGCTTCACTTCAGGTTTACTGTATCCCTCTGACGTTCTTATTGATGATGAACCACAGAAATTGCATCGGAATTAAATACAAAAGGCACAATGCCGACTCAAGTACAAGAAGACTGAATCTTCCTACTGTCTATGATGTGAACCATTTCTGTGACACTACTTATAGTTTCCGATGCTTCACTTCAGGTTTACTGTAGCCCTCTGACCTTCTTATTAAAGATGAAACACAGAAATTGCATCGGAATTAAATAGATAAGGCACAATGCCGACTTAAGTACAAGAAGACTGACTCTTCCTACACTCAATGGTTTGAACCATTCCTGTGACACTAGTTATAGATTCCGAAGCTTCACTTCAGGTTAACTGTTTCCCTCTGACCTTCTTATTGACGAATAGACACAGTAATTGCAACGGAATTAAATGCAAACGGCACAATGCCGACTCAAGTGCAAGAAGACTGACTCTTCCTACTGCCTATGATTTGAAACACTCCTGTGACACTAGTTATAGATTTTGATGCTTCACTTCAGGTTTACTGTGTCCCTCTGACCTTCTAATTGACGGCGAAAAACAGAAATTGCATAGGAATTTAATACAAAACACACAATGCCGACTTAAGAACAAGAAGACTGACTCTTCCTACTGTCTATGTTTTGAACCATTTCTGTGACACTAGTTATAGACTCCGATGCTTCACTTGAGGTGTACTGCATCCATTGGACCTTCTTATTGACGATGAAACACAGAAATTGCATCGGAATTAAATAGAATAGGCACAATGCCGACTTAAGTACAAGAAGACTGACTCATCTTACTGACTATGTTTTGAACCATTCCTGTGACACTAGTTATATATTCCGATGCCTCACTTCAGGTTTACTGTATCCCTCTGACGTTCTTATTGACGATGAAACACAGAAATTGCATCGGAATTAAATAGAAAATGCACAATGCCGACTTAAGTACAAGACGACTGACTCTTCCTACTTTCTATGTTTTGAACCATTCCTGTGACACTAGGTATAGTTTGCGATTCTTCATTTCAGGTTTACTGTATCCCTCTGACCTTCTTATTGACGATGAAACACAGAAATTGCATCGGAATTAAATACAAAAGGCACAATGCCGACTCAAGTACAAGAGGACTGACTCTTCTTACTGTCTATGTTTTGAACCATTCCAGTGACACTAGTTAGAGATTATGATGCCTCACTTCAGATTTACTGTATCCCTCTGACCTTCTTATTGACGATGAAACACCGAAATTGCATCGCAATTAAATAGAAAAGGCACAATGCCGACTTAAGTACAAGAAGACTGACTCTTCCTACACTCAATGTTTTGAACCATTCCTGTGACACTACTTATAGATTCCGATGCTTCACTTCAGGTTAACTGTATCCCTCTGACCTTCCTATTGACGATGGAACACAGAAATTGCATCGGAATTAAATACAAAAGGCACAATGCCGGCTCAAGTACAAGAAGACTGACTCTTCCTACTTTCTATATTTTGAAGCATTCCTGTGACACTAGTTATAGAATCCGATGCTTCACAACAAGTTTACTGTATCCCTCTGACCTTCTTATTGACGATGAGACACGGAAATTGCATAGGAATTAAATAGAAAATGCACAAAGGTGACTTAAGTACAAGAAGACTGACTCATCTTACTGTCTATGATTTGAACCATTCCTGTGACACTAGTTATAGGTTCCGAAGCTTCACTACAGGTGTACTGTATCTCTTGGACATTGTTATTGACGATTAAACACAGAAATTGCAACGGTATTATATACAAAAGCACAATGCCGACTTAAGTACAAGTAGACTGACTCTTCTTACTGTCTATGATTTGAACCATTCCTGTGACAGCAGTTATAGATTTTGATGCTTCACTTCAGGTTCACTGTGTCCCTCTGACCTTCTAATTGACGACGAAACACAGAAATTGCATAGGAATTAAATACAAAAGGCACAATGCCAACTTAAGAACAAGAAGACTGACTCTTCCTACTCTCTATGTTTTCAACCATTTCTGTGACACTAGTTATAGATTCCGATGCTTCACGTGAGGTGTACTGCATCCATTGGACCTTCGTATTGAGGATGAAACACAGAAATTGCATCGGAATTAAATAGAATAGGCACAATGCCGACTTAAGTACAAGAAGACTGACTCTTCTTACTGACTATGTTTTGAACAATTCCTGTGACACTAGTTATAGATTCCGATGCCTCACTTCAGGTTTACTGTATTCCTCGGACCTTCTTATTGACGACGAAACACAGAAATTGCATCGGAATTAAATACAAAAGGCACAATACCGACTTAAGTACAAGTAGTCTTACTCTTCCTACTGTCAATGTTTTGAACCATCCCTGTGACACTAGTTATAGACTCCGTTGCTTAACTTCAGGTTTACTGTATCCCTCTGACCTTCTTATTGATGATGAACCACAGAAATTGCATCGGAATTAAATAGAAAAGGCACAATGCCGACTTAAGTACAAGAAGACTGACTCTTCATACTGTCTATGTTTTCAACCGATCCTGTGACTCTAGTTATAGCTTCCGATGCTTCACTGCAGGTTTACTACATCCCTTGGACATTTTTATTGACGAAGAAACACAGAAATTGCATCGGAATTAAAAACGAAAGGCACAATGCCGACTGAAGTACAAGAAGACTGACTCTTCTTACTGTCTATGTCTTGAACCATTCCTGTGACACTAGTTATAGATTCCGATGCTTCACTTGAGGTGTACTGCATCAATTGGACCTTCTTATTTACGATGAAACACAGAAATTGCATCGGAATTAAATTGAGAAGGCACAATGCCGACTTAAGTACAAGAAGACTGACTCTTCTTAGTGACTATGATTTGAACCATTCCAGTGACCCTAGTTATAGATTCCGATGCTTCACTTCAGGTTAACTGTATCCCTCTGACCTTCTTATTGAAGATGAAACACAGAAATTGCATCGGAATTAAATACAAAAGGCACAATGAAGACTCAAGTAAAAGAGGACTGACTCTTCCTACTGTCTATGTTTTGAAGCATTCCTGTGACACTAGTTACAGAATCCGATGCTTCACATCAGGTTTACTGTATCCCTCTGACCTTCTTATTGACGATGAGACACAGAAATTGCATCGGAATTAAATACAAAAGGCACAATGCCGACTCAAGTACAAGAAGACTGACTCTTCCTACAGTCTATGTCTTGAACCATTCCTGTGACACTAGTTATAGAATTTGATGCTTCACTTCAGGTTTACTGTGTCCCTCTGACCTTCTAATTGACGGCGAAACACAGAAATTGCATAGGAATTAAATACAAAAGCCACAATGCCGACTTAAGAACAATAAGACTGACTCTTCCTACTGTCTATGTTTTGAACCACTTCTGTGACACTAGTTATAGATTCCAATGCTTCACTTGAGGTGTACTGCATCCATTGGACCTTCTTATTGACGATGAAACACAGAAATTGCATCGGAATTAAATAGAATAGGCACAATGCCGACTTAAGTACAAGAAGACTGACTCTTCTTACTGACTATGATTTGAACCATTCCTGTGACACTAGTTATAGATTCCGAAGCTTCTTTTCAGGTGTACTGTATCTCTTGGACTTTTTATTGACGGTGAAACACAGAAATTGCATCGGAATTAAATTGAATAGGCACAATGCCGACTTAAGTACAAGACGACTGACTCTTCCTACTTTCTATGTTTTGAACCATTCCTGTGACACTAGGTGAAGTTTCCGATTCTTCACTTCAGGTTTACTGTATCCCTCTGACCTTCTTATTGACGATGAAACACAGAAATTGCATCGGAATCAAATACAAAAGGCACAATGCCGACTTAAGTACAAGTAGTCTGACTCTTCCTACTGTCTATGTTTTGAACCATCCCTGTGACACTAGTTATAGACTCCGATGCTTCACTTCAGGTTTACTGTATCCCTCTGACCTTCTTATTGATGATGAACCACAGAAATTGCATCGGAATTAAATAGAAAAGGCACAATGCCGACTTAAGTACAAGAAGACTGACTCTTCATACTGTCTATGCTTTCAACCGATCCTGTGACACTAGTTATAGCTTCCGATGCTTCACTGCAGGTTTACTACATCCCTTGGACCTTTTTATTGTCGAAGAAACACCGAAATTGCATCGGAATTAAATACGAAAGGCACAATGCCGACTTAAGTACAAGAAGACTGACTCTTCTTTCTGTCTATGTCTTGAACCATTCCTGTGACACTAGTTATAGATTCCGATGCTTCACTTGAGGTGTACTGCATCAATTGGGCCCTGTTATTGACGATGAAACACAGAAATTGCATCGGAATTAAATAGAAAAGGCACAATGCCGACTTAAGTACAAGAAGACTGACTCTTCATACTGTCTATGCTTTCAACCGATCCTGTGACACTAGTTATAGCTTCCGATGCTTCACTGCAGGTTTACTACATCCCTTGGACCTTTTTATTGACGAAGAAACACCGAAATTGCATCGGAATTAAATACGAAAGGCACAATGCCGACTTAAGTACAAGAAGACTGAGTCTTCCTACTGTCTATGTTATGAACCATTTCTGTGACACTAGTTATAGATTCCGATGCTTCACTTGAGGTTAACTGTATCCTTCCGACCTTCTTAATGACGATGAAACACAGAAATTGCATCGGAATTAAATACAAAAGGCACAATGCCGACTCAAGTAGAAGAAGACTGACTCTTCCTACTGTCTATGATTTGAACCATTTCTGTGACACTAGTTATAGATTCCGATGCTTCACTTAAGGTTTACCGTATCCCTCTGAACTTCTTATTAACGATGAAACACAGAAATTGCATCGGCATTAAATAGAAAGGGCACAACGCTGACTTGAGTACAAGAAGACTGACTCTTCTTACTGTTTATGATGTGAACCATTCCTGTGACACTAGTTATAGATTCCGATGCTTCACTTCAGATGTACTGTATCCCTTGGTCCTTCTTATTGACGATGAAACACAGATATTACATCTGAATTAAATACAAAAGGCACAATGCCGACTTAACTACAAGTAGACTGACTTTTCTTACTGTCTATGTTTTGAACCATTCCTGTAGCACTAGTTATAGATTCCGATGCCCCACTTCAGGTTTACTGTATCCCTTGGACCTTCTAATTGACGAACAAACACAGAAATTGCATCGGAATTAAATACAAAAGGCACAATGCCGACTTAAGTACAAGTAGTCTGACTCTTCCTACTGTCTATGTTTTAAACCAATCCTGTGACACTAGTTATGGATTCTGATGCTTCACTTCAGGTTTACTGTATCCCTCTGACCTTCGTATTGACGGTGAAACACAGAAATTGCATCGGAATTAAATACAAAAGGCACAATGCCGACTTAAGTACAAGAAGACTGACTTTTCCTACTGTCTATGTTTTGAACAACTCCTGTGACACTAGTTATAGATTCCGATGCCTCACTTCAGGTTTACTGTATCCCTCTGACCTTCGTATTGACGATGAAACACCGATATTGCATCGGAATTAAATAGGAAATGCACAATGCCGACTCAAGTACAAGACGACTGACTCTGCCTACTTTCTATGCTTTGTACCATTCCTGTGACACTAGTTATAGATTCCGGTACTTCACTTCAGGTTTACTGTATACCTCTGACCTTCTTATTGACGATGAAACACAGAAATTGCATCGGAATTAAATAAAAAAGGCACAATGCCGACTCAAGTACAAGAAGACTGACTCCTCTTACCGTCTATGTTTTGAACAATTCCTGTGACACTAGTTATAGATTCCGATGCCTCACTTCAGGTTTACTGTATCCCTCTGACCTTCTTATTGACGATGAAACACAGAAATTGCATCGGAATTAAATACAAAAGGCACAATGCCGACTTAACTAAAAGAAAACTGACTCTTCCTACTCTCTATGTTTTCAACCATTCCTGTGACACTAGTTATAGATTCCGATGCTTCACTTCAGGTTTACAGTATCCCTTGGACCTTCTTATTGACGATGAAACACAGAAATTGCATCGGAATTAAACAGAAAAGGCACAATGCCGACTTAAGTACAAGAAGACTGACTCTTCTTACTGTCTATGTTTGTACCATTGCTGTGACACTAGTTATAACTTCCGGTGCCTCACTTCAGGAGTACTGCATCCCTTGGAGCTTGTTATTGACGATGAAACACGGAAATTGCATCGGAATTAACTAGAATAGGCTCAATGCCGACTTAAGTACAAGAAGACTGACTCCTCTTACTGTCTATGTTTTAAACCATTCCTGTGACACTAGGTATAGGTTCCGATTCTTCACTTCAGGTTTACTGTATCCCTCTGACCTATTTATTGACGATGAAACACAGTAATTGCATCGGAATTGAATACAAAAGGCACAATGCCGACATAAGGACAAGAAGACTGACTCTTCTTACTGACTATGTTTTGAACCATTCCTGTGCCACTAATTATAGATTCCGATGCCTCACTTCAGTTTTACTGTATCCCTCTGACCTTCTTATTGCCGATGAAACACAGAAATTGCATCGGAATAAAATACAAAAGGCACAATGTCGACTTAAGTACAAGAAGACTGACTCTTCCTACTGTCTATGCTTTGAAACATTCCTGTGACACTAGTTATAGAATCCGATGCTTCACATCAGGTTTACTGCATCCCTCTGACCTTCTTATTGACGATTAGACACAGAAATAGCATCGAAATTAAATGCAAAAGGCACAATGCCGACTCAAGTACAGGAAGATTGACTCTTCCTACTGCCTATGATTTGAACCATTCCTGTGACACTAGTTATAGATTCCGATGCTTCACTTCAGGTTTACTGTATCCCTCTGACGTTCTTATTGACGATGAAACACAGAAATTGCATCGGAATTAAATAGAAAATGCACAAAGCTGACTTAAGTACAAGAAGACTGACTCATCTTACTGTCTATGATTTGAACCATTCCTGTGACACTAGTTATAGATGCCGAAGCTTCACTTCAGGTGTACTGTATCTCTTGGACTTTCCTATTGACGATTAAACACAGAAATTGCATCGGAATTATATACAAAAGCACAATGCCGACTTAAGTACAAGTAGACTGACTCTTCATACTGTCTATGTCTTGAACCATTCCTGTGACACTAGTTATAGAATTTGATGCTCCACTTCAGGTTTACTGTAACTCTCTGACCTTCTTATTGACGATGAAACACAGAAATTGCATCGGAATTAGATGCAAAAAGTACAATGCCGACTTCAGTACAAAAGGACCGACTCTTCTACTGTCTATGTTTTGAATCGTTCCTGTGACACTAGTTACAGTTTCCGATGCTTCACTTCAGGTTTACTGTATCCCTTGGACACTCTTATTGACGACGAAACACAGAAATTGCATCGGAATTAAATAGAGAAGGCACAATGCCGACTTGAGTACAAGAAGACTGACCCTTCCTATTGTCTATGTTTTGAACTATTCCTGTGACACTAGTTATAGATTCCGATTCTTCACTTCAGGTTGACTGTATCCCTTGGACCTTCTTATTGACAATGAAACACAGAAATTGCATCGGAATTAACTACAAAATCCACAATGCCGACTTATGTACAAAAGACTGACTCATCTTAATGTCTATGTTTTGAACCATTCCTCTGACACTAGGTATAGATTTTCGATGCTTCACTTCAGGTTAACTGTGTCCCTCTGACCTTCTAATTGTCGGCGAAACACAGAAATTGCATCGGAATTAAATATAAAGTGGCACAATGCCGACTTAAATACAAGAAGACTGACTCTTCCTACAGTCTATGCTTTGAACCATTCCTGTGACACTAGTTATAAATTCCGATGCTTCAGCTCAGGTTTACTGTATCTCTCTGACCTTCTTATTGACGATGAAACACAAATATTGCATCGGAATTAGATACAAAAAACACTATATCGACTTCAGTACAAGAGGACCGACTCTTCTTCCTGTCTATGTGTTGAACCATTCCTGTGACACTAGGTACAGATTCCGATGCTTCACTTTAGGTTTACTGTATCCCTTGGACCTTCTTATTGACGACGAAACACACAAATTGCATCGGAATTAAATAGAAAAGACACAATGCCGACTTGAGTACAAGAAGACTGACCCTTCCTGTTGTCTATGTTTTGTAACCATTCCTGTGACACAAGTTATAGATTCCGATGCTTCACTTCAGGTTTACTGTATCCCTCTGACCATCTTATTGACAATGAAACACAGAAATTACATCGGAATATAATAGAAAAGGCACAATGCCGACTTAAGTACAAGAAGACTGACTCTTCTTACTGTCTATGTTTAAAACCATTCCTGTGACACTAGTTATAGATTCCGATGCTTCACTTCAGGTTTACTGTATCCCTTGGACCTTCTTATTGACGATGAACCACAGAAATTGCATCGGAATTAAATAGAAGAGGCACAATGCCGACATAAGTACAAGAAGACTGACTCTTCTTACTGTCTATGTTTTGAACCATTCCTGTGACGCTAGTTATAGAATCCGATGCTTCACATCAGGTTTACTGTATCCCTCTGACCTTCTTACTGACGATGAAACACAGAAATTGCATCGGAATTAAACAGAAAATGCACTAAGCTGACTTAAGTACAAGAAGACTGACTCATCTTACTGTCTATGATTTGAACCATTCCTGTGACACTAGTTATGGATTCCGAAGCTTCACTTCAGGTGTACTGTATATCTTGGACGTTCTTATTGACGAATAAACACAGAAATTGCATCCTAATTATATACAAAAGCACAATGCCGACTTAAGTACAAGTAGACTGACTCTTCTTACTGTCTATGTTTTGAACCATTCCTGTGACACTAATTATAGATTTTGATGCTTCTCATCAGGTTTACTGTGTCCATCTGACGTTCTAATTGACAACGAAATACAGAAATTGCATAGGAATTAAATCCAAATGCACAATGCCGACTTAAGGACAAGAAGACTGACTCTTCTTACTGACTATGTTTTGAACCATTCCTGTGACACTTGTTATAGATTCCGATGCTTCACTTCAGGTTTACTGTATCCCTTGGACCTTCTTATTGACGATGAAACACAGAAATGGCATCGGAATTAAATACAAAAGGCACAACGCCGACTTATGGACAAAAGACCGACTCATCTTACTGTCTATGTTTTGAACCATTCCTGTGACACTAGTTATAGATTCCGATGCTTCACTTCAGGTTTACTGTATCCCCCTGACCTTCTTATTGTCGACGAAACACAGAAATTGCATCGGAATTAAATGGAAGAGGCACAATGCCGACTTAAGTACAAGAAGACTGACTCTTCCTACAGTCTATGTTTTGAACCATTATTGTGACACTAGTTATAGATTCCGATGCTTCACCTCAGGTTTACTGTAACTGTCTGACCTTCTTATTGACGATGAAACACAGAAATTGCATCGGAATTAGATGCAAAAAGTATAATGCCGACTTCAGTACAAAAGGACCGACTCTTCTTACTGTCTATGTTTTGAATCATTCCTGTGACACTAGTTACAGTTTCCGATGCTTCACTTCAGGTTTACTGTATCCCTTGGACACTCTTATTGACGACGAAACACAGAAATTGCATCGGAATTAAATAGAGAAGGCACAATGCCGACTTCAGTACAAGAAGACTGACCCTTCCTATTGTCTATGTTTTGAACTAATCCTGTGACACTAGTTATAGATTCCGATGCTTCACTTTAGGTTTACTGTATCCCTCTGAACTTCTTATTGACAATGAAACACAGAAATTTCATCGGAATATAATATAAAAGGCACAATGCCGACTTAAGTACAAGAAGACTAACTCTTCTTACTGTCTATGTTTTGAACCATTCCTGTGACACTAGTTATAGATACCGATGCTTCACTTCAGGTTTACTGTATCCCTTGGACCTTCTTATTGACGACGAAACACAGAAATTGCATCGGAATTAAATAGAAAAAGCACAAGTCCGACTTAAGTACAAGAAGACTGACTTATCCTACTGTCTATGTTTTGAACCATTCCTGTGACACTAGTTATAGATTCCGATGCTTCACTTCAGGTTTACTGTATCCCTCTGACCTTCTTATTGACGATGAAACACAGAAGTTGCATCGGAATTAAATACAAAAGGCACATACCCAACTTAAGTACAAGTAGACTGATTCTCCTTACTGTCTATGTTTTGAACCATTCCTGTGACACTAGTTATAGATTCCGATGCTTCACGTAAATTTTACTGTATCCCTTGGACCTTCTTATTGACGATGAAACACAGATATTACATCGGAATTAAATACAAAATCCACAATGCCGACTTATGTACAAAAGGCTGACTCATCTTAATGTCTATGTTTTGAACCATTCCTCTGACACTAGTTATAGATTCCGATGCTTCACTTCAGGTTAACTGTATCCCTCTGACCTTCTAATAGTCGACGAAACACAGAAATTGCATCGGAATTAAATATAAAGTGGCACAATGCCGACTTAAATACAAGAAGACTGACTCTTCTTACTGACTATGTTTTGAACCATTCCTGTGACACCACTTATTGATTCCGATGCAATACTTGAGGTTTACTGTATCCCTCTGACCTACTTATTGATGATGAAACACAGAAATTGCATCGTAATTAAATAGAAAAGGCACAATGCCAACTTAAGTACAAGAAGCACGGCTCTTCTTACTGTCTATGATTTGAACCACTCCTGTGACACTAGTTATGGATTCCGAAGCTTCACTTCAGGTGTACTGTATTTCTTGGACTTTCTTATTGACGATTAAACACAGAAATTGCATCGGAATTATATACAAAAGCGCAATGCCGACTTAAGTACAAGTAGACTGACTCTTCATACTGTCTATGTTTTGAACCATTCCTGTGACACTAGTTATAGATTTTGATGCTTCTCTTCAGGTTTACTGTGTCCCTCTGACGTTCTAATTGGCAACGAAATACAGAAATTGCATAGGAATTAAATACAAAAGGCACAATGCCGACTTAAGGACAAGAAGACTGACTCTTCTTACTGACTATGTTTTGAACCATTCCTGTGACACTAGTTATAGATTCGGATGCTTCACTTCTGGTTTACTGTATCCCTCTGACCTTCTTATTGACGATGAAACACAGAAATGGCATCGGAATTAAATACAAAAGGCACAATGCCGGCTTATGGACAAAAGACCGACTCTTCTTACTGTCTATGTTTTGAATCATTCATGTGACACTAGTTACAGTTTCTGATGCTTCACTTCAGGTTTACTGTATCCCTTGGACACTCTTATTGACGATGAAACACAGAAATTGCATCGGAATTAAATAGAGAAGGCACAATGCCGACTTGAGTACAAGAAGACTGACCCTTCCTATTGTCTATGTTTTGAACTATTCCTGTGACACTAGTTATAGATTCCGATGCTTCACTTCAGGTTTACTGTATCCCTCTGACCTTCTTATTGACGATGAAACACAGAAATTGCATTGGAATTAAATAGAAAAGGCACAATGCCGACTTACGTTCAAGAAGACTGACTCTTCTTACTGACTATGTTTTGAACAATTTCTGTGACACTAGTTATAGATTCCGATGCTTCACTTCAGGTTTACTGTATCCCTTGGACCTTCTTATTGACGATGAAACACAGAAATTTCATCGGAATATAATAGAAAAGGCACAATGCCGACTTAAGTACAAGAAGACTAACTCTTCTTACTGTCTATGTTTTGAACCATTCCGGTGACACTAGTTATAGATACCGATGCTGCACTTCAGGTTTACTGTATCCCTTGGACCTTCTTATTGACGACGAAACACAGAAATCGCATCGAAATTAAATAGAAAAAGCACAAGTCCGACTTATGTACAAGAAGACTGACTCATCCTACTGTCTATGTTTTGAACCATTCCTGTGACACTAGTTATAGATTCCGATGCTTCACTTCTGGTTTACTGTATCCCTCTGACCTTCTTATTGACGATGAAACACAGGAGTTGCATCGGAATTAAATACAAAAAGCACAAAGCCAACTTAAGTACAAGTAGACTGATTCTTCTTACTGTCTATGTTTTGAACCATTCCTGTGACACTAGTTATAGATTCCGATGCTTCACGTAAATTTTACTGTATCCCTTGCACCTTCTTATTGACGATGAAAAACAGAATTTGCATCGGAATTAAATACAAAATCCACAATGCCGACTTATGTACAAAAGACTGACTCATCTTAATGTCTATGTTTTGAACCATTCCTCTGACACTAGTTATAGATTCCGATGCTTCACTTCAGGTTAACTGTATCCCTCTGACCTTCTATTTGTCGACGAAACACAGAAATTGCATCGGAATTAAATATAAAGTGGCACAATGCCGACTTAAATACAAGAAGACTGACTCTTACTACAGTCGATGCTTTGAACCATTCCTGTGACACTAGTTATAAATTCCGATGCTTCAGCTCAGGTTTACTGTATCTCTCTGACCTTCTTATTGACGATGAAACACAAATATTGCATCGGAATTAGATACAAAAAACACAATGCCGACTTCAGTACAAGAGGACCGACACTTCTTACTGTCTATGTGTTGAACCATTCCTGTGACACTAGGTACAGATTCCGATGCTTCACTTCAGGTTTACTGTATCCCTTGGACCTTCTTATTGACGATGAACCACAGAAATTACATCGGAATTTAATAGAAAAGGCACAATGCCGACTTATGTACAAGAAGACTGACATATCTTAATGTCTATGTTTGAACTATTCCTGTGTTACTAGTTACAGATTCCGATGCTTCACTTCAGGTTTACTGTATCCCTTGGACCTTCTCATTGATGACGAAACACAGAAATTGCATCGGAATTAAATACAAAAGGCACAATGCCGACTTAAGTACAGGAAGACTGATTCTTCTTACTGTCTATGTTTTGAAGCATTCCTGTGACACTAGTAATAGATTCCGATGCTTAACTTCAGGTTTACTGTATCGCTAGGACCTTCTTAATGACGATGAAACACAGAAATGGCATCGAAATTAAATACAAAAGGCACAATGCCGACTTATGTACAAGAAGACTGTCTCTTCTTACTGTCTATGTTTTGAACAATTCCTGTGACACTAGTTATAGATTCCGATTCTTCACTTCAGGTTTACTGTATCCCTTGGACCATCTTATCGACGATGAAACACAGAAATTGCATCGTAATTAAATGCAAAAGACACAATGCCGACTTAAGCACAAGAAGACTGACTCTTCTTACGGACTATGTTTTGAACCATTCCTGTGACACCACTTATAGATTCCGATGCATCACTTCAGGTTTACTGTATCCCTCTGACCTTCTTATTGATGATGAAATACAGAAATTGCATCGTAATTAAATAGAAAATGCACAATGCGGACTTAAGTACATGAAGACTGACTCTTCTAACTGGCTATGTTTTGAACCGATACTGTGACACTAGTTATAGATTCAGGTGCTTCACTTCAGGTTTACTGTATCCCTCTGACCTTCTTATTGATGATGAAACACAGAAATTGCATCGGCATTAAATAGAAAAGGCACAATGCCGACTTAAGTACAAGAAGCACGACTCTTCTTACTGTCTATGTTTTGAACCGATTCTGTGACACTAGTTATATATTCCGGTGCTTCACTTCAGGCTGACTGTATCCCTTGGACCTACTTATTGACGATGAAACACCGAAATTGCATCGGAATTAAATACGAAAGGCACAATGCCGACTAAAGTACAAGAAGACTGACTCTTCTTACTGACTATGTGTGAACCATTCCTGTGACACCTCTTATAGGTTCCGATACTTCGCTTCAGGTTTACTGTATCCCTCTGACCTTCTTATTGACGATGAAACACAAATATTGCATCGGAATTAGATACAAAAAACACAATGCCGACTTCAGTACAAGAGGACCGACTCTTCTTACTGTCTATGTGTTGAACCATTGCTGTGACACTAGGTACAGATTCCGATGCTTCACTTTAGGTTTACTGTATCCCTTGGACCTTCTTATTGACGACGAAACACACAAATTGCATCGGAATTAAATAGAAAAGAGACAATGCCGACTTGAGTACAAGAAGACTGACCCTTCCTATTGTCTATGTTTTGAACCATTCCTGTGACACTAGTTATAGATTCCGATGCTTCACTTAGGTTTACTGTATCCCTCTGACCATCTTATTGACAATGAAACACAGAAATTACATCGGAATATTTTAGAAAAGGCACAATGCCGACATAAGTACAAGAAGACTGACTCTTCTTACTGTCTATGATTTGAACCATCCCTCAGACACTAGTTATAGATTCCGATGCTTCACTTCAGGTGTACTGTATCCCTTGGACCTTCTTATTCACGATGAAGCACAAAAATTGCATCGGAAATAAATACAAAAGGCACAATGCCGACTTAAGTACAGGAAGACTGATTCTTCTTACTGTCTATGTTTTGAAGCATTCCTGTGACACTAGTTATAGATTCCGATGCTTAACTTCAGGATTACGGTATCCCTTGGACCTTCTTATTGACGATGAAACACAGAAATGGCATCGAGATTAAATACAAAAGGCACAATGCCGACTTAAGTACAAGAAGACTGACTCTTCCTACCGACTATGTTTGAACCATTCCTGTGACAATAGATAAAGATTCCGATGCATCACTTCAGGTTTACTGCATCCCTTGGACTTTCTTATTGACGATGAAACACAAAAATTGCATCGGAATTAAATACAAACGGCACAATGCCGACTTACGTACATGTAGACAGACTCTTCCTACTGTCTATGTTTTGAACCATTCCTGTGACACTAGTTATGGATTCCGATAATTCACTTCGGGTTTCCGGTATGCCTCTGACTTTCTTATTGGCGATGAAACACAGAAATTGCATCGGAATTAAATAGAAAAGGCACAATGCCGACATAAGTACAGGAAGAATGACTCTTCCTACTGTCTATGTTTTGAACCATTCCTGTGACACCAGTTATAGATTCCGATGCTTCACTTCAGGTTTACTGTATCCCTCTGACCTTCATATTGATGATGAAACACAGAAATTGCATCGGAAATAAATACAAAAGGCACAATGCCGACTCAAGTACAAGAAGGCTGACTCTTCCTACTGTCTATGTTTGAACCATTCCTGTGACACTAGTTACACATTTCGATGCTTCACTTCAGGTTTACTGTATCCCTGTGACCTTCTTATTGACGAAGAAACACAGAAATTGCATTGGAATTAAATAAATATTCAGAATGCCGAATTAAGTACAAGAAGGCTGACTCTTCTAACTGACTACGTTTTGAACCATTTCTGTGACACTAGTTATAGATTCCGATGCTTCACTTCAGGTTTACTGTATCCCTCTGACCTTCTTATTGACGATGAAACACAGAAAATGCATCGGAATTAAATACAAAAGGCACAATGCCGACTTAAGTACAAGAGGACTGACTCTTCTTAGTGTCTACGTTTTGAAACATTCCTGTGACACTACTTATAGATTCCGATGCTTCACTTCAGGTTTACTGTATCCCTTGGACCTTCTTATTGACGACGAAACACAGAAATTGCATCGGAATTAAATAGAAAAGGAACAATGCCGACTTAAGCACAAGAAGACTGACTCTTCCTACAGTCTATGTTTTGAACCATTCCTGTGACACTGGTTGTAAATTCCGATGCTTCAGCTCAGGTTTACTGTATCTCTCTGACCTTCTTATTGACGATGAAACACAGAAATTGCATCGGAATTAAATAGAAAAGGCACAATGCCGACATAAGTACAGGAAGAATGACTCTTCCTACTGTCTATGTTTGAACCATTGCTGTGACAATAGTTAAAGATTCCGATGCTTCACTTTAGGTTTACTGTATCCCTTGGACCTTCTTATTGACGACGAAACACAGAAATTTCATCGGAATTAAATAGAAAAGACACAATGCTGACTTGTGTACACGGAGACTGACCCTTCCTATTGTCTATGATTTGAACCATTCCTGTGACACTAGTTATAGATTCCGATGCTTCACTTCAGGTTTACTGTATCCCTCCGACCTTGTTATTGACAATGAAACACAGAAATTACATCGGAATGTAATAGAAAAGGCACAATGCCGACTTAAGTACAAGAAGACTGACTCATCTTACTGTCTATGCTTAAACCATTCCTGTGACACTAGTCATAGATTCCGATGCTTCACTTCATGTTTCCTGTATCCCTCTGACCTTCTCATTGACGATGAAACGCAGAAATTGCATCGGAAATCAATAAAAAGGCACAATGCCGACTTAAGTACAAGAAGACTGACTCTTCTTTCTGTCTATGTTTTGAACCATTCCTGTGACACTAGTTATAGATTCCGACGTTTCACTTCAGGTTAACTGTATCCATGTGACCGTCCTATTGAAGATGAAACACAGAAATTGCATCGGAATTAAATAGAAAATGCACAATGCCGACTTAAATACAAGAAGTCTGACTCTTCTTACTGTCCATGTTTTGAACCATTTCTGTGACACTAGTTATAGATTCCAATGCTTCACTTCAGCTTTACTGTATCCCTTGGACCTTCTTATTGACGATGAACCACAGAAATTACGTCGGAAGTAAATAGAAAAGGCACAATGCAGACTTATGTACAAGAAGACTGACATATCTTAATGTCTATGTTTGAACTATTCCTGTGACACTAGTTACAGATTCCGATGCTTCACTTCAGGTTTACTGTATCCCTTGGACCTTCTCATTGATGACAAAACACAGAAATTGCATCGGTATTAAATACAAAAGGCACAATGCCGACTTAAGTACAGGAAGACTGATTCTCCTTACTGTCTATGTTTTGAAGCATTCCTGTGACACTAGTTATAGATTCCGATGCTGAACTTCAGGTTTACTGTATCGCTTGGACCTTCTTATTGACGATGAAACACAGAAATGGCATCGAAATTAAATACAAAAGGCACAATGCCGACTAATGTACAAGAAGACTGACTCTTCTTACTGTCTATGTTTTGAACAATTCCTGTGACACTAGTAATAGATTTCGATGCTTCACTTCAGGTTTACTGTATCCCTTGGACCATCTTATCGACGATGAAACACAGAAATTGCATCGGAATTAAATGCAAAAGACACAAGGCCGACTTAAGTACAAGAAGACTGACTCTTCTTACTGACTATGTTTTGAACCATTCCTGTGACACCACTTATAGATTCTAATGCATCACTTCAGGTTTACTGTATCCCTCTGACCTTCCTATTGATGATGAAACACAGAAATTGCATCGTAATTAAATAGAAAAGGCACAATGCCGACTTAAGTACAAGAAGACTGAATCTTCTTACTTGCTATGTTTTGAACCGAATCTGTGACACTAGTTATAGATTCAGGTGCTTCACTTCAGGTTTGCTGTATCCCTCTGACCTTCTTATTGATGATGAAACACAGAAATTGCATCGGCATTAAATAGAAAAGGCACAATGCCGACTTAAGTACAAGAAGCACGACTCTTCTTACTGTCTATGTTTTGTACCGATTCTGTGACACTAGTTATAGATTCCGGTGCTTCACTTCAGGTTTACTGTATCCCTTGGACCTTCTTATTGACGATGAAACACCGAAATTGCATCGGAATTAAATACGAAAGGCTCAATGCCGACTAAAGTACAAGAAGACTCTCTCTTCTTACTGTCTATGTTTTGAGCAATTCCTGTGACACTAGTTATAGATTCCGATGATTCACTTCAGGTTTACAGTATACCTCTAACTTTCGTATTGACGATGAAACACAGAAATTGCATCGGAATTCAATAGAAAAGGCACAATGCCGACTTAAGTACAAGAAGACTGACTCTTCTTACTGACTATGATTTTAACCATTCCTGTGACACTAGTTATAGATTCCGATGCTTCACTTCAGGTTAACTGTATCCATCTCACCTTCTTATTGGCGATGAAACACAGAAATTGCATCGGAATGAAATAGAAAAGGCACAATGCTGACTTAAGTACAAGAAGACTGACTCTTCTTACTGTCTATGATTTGAACCATTCCTCAGACACTAGTTATAGATTCCGATGCTTCACTTCAGGTGTACTGTATCCCTTGGACCTTCTTATTCACGATGAAACACAAAAATTGCATCAGAATTAAATACAAAAGTCACAATGCCGACTTAAGTACATGTAGACAGACTCTTCCTACTGTCTATGTTTTGAACCATTCTTGTGACACTAGTTATAGATTCCGATGATTCACTTCAGGTTTACGGTATCCCTCTGACTTTCGTATTGACGATGAAACACAGAAATTGCATCGGAATTAAATAGAAAAGGCACGATTCCGACTTATGTACAAGAAGAGGGACTCTTCTTACTGGCTATGTTTTGAACCGATTCTGTGACACTAGTAATAGATTCAGGTGCTTTCCTTCAGGTTTACTGTATCCCTTGGACCTTCTTATAGACGATGAACCACAGAAATTACATCGGAATTAAATAGAAAAGGCACAATGCCGACATATGTACAAGAAGACTGACACATCTTAATGTCTATGTTTGAACTATTCCTGTGACACTTGTTACAGATTCCGATGCATCACTTCAGGTTTACTGTCTCCCTTGGACCATCTTATCGACGATGAAACACAGAAATTGCATCGAAATTAAATGCAAAAGGCACAATGCCGACTTAAGTACAAGAAGACTGACTCTTCTGACTGACTATGTTTTGAACCATTCCTGTGACACCACTTATAGATTCCGATGCATCACTTCAGGTTTACTGTATCAGTCTGACCTTCTTATTGATGATGAAACACAGAAATTGCATCGGAATTAAATAGAAAAGGCGCAATGCCGACTTAAGTACAAGAAGACTGACTCTTCATACTGGCTATGTTTTGAACCGATTCTGTGACACTAGTTATAGATTCAGTTGCTTCACTTCAGGTTTACTGTATCCCTCTGACCTTCGTATTGATGATGAAACACAGAAATTGCATCGGCATTAAATAGAAGAGGCACAATGCCGACTTAAGTACAAGAAAACCGACCCTTCTTACTGTCTATGTTTTGAACCGATTCTGTGACACTAGTTATAGATTCCAGTGCTTCACTTCAGGTTTACTGTATCCCTCTGACCTTCTTATTGACGATGAAACACAGAAATTATATCGGAATTAAATAGAGAAGGCACAAGTCCGACTCAAGTACAAGAAGACAGACTCTTCTTAGTGATTATGTTTGAAACATTACTGTGACACTACTTATAGTTTCCTATGCTTCACTTCAGGTGTGCTGCATCCCTTGGACCTTCTTATTGACGATGAAACACAGAAATTGCATCGGAATTCAATAGAAAAGGCACAATGCCGATTTAAGTACAAGAAGACTGACTCTTGTTACTGTCTATGTTTTGAACCATTCCTGTGACACTAGTTATAGGTTCTGACGCTTCACTTCAGGTTTACTGTATCCTTCTGACCTTCTTATTGACGAGGAAACACAGAAAATGCATCGGAATTAAGTACAAAAGGCACAATGCCGACTTAAGTACAAGTAGACTGACTCTTCCAACTGACTACGTTTGAACCATTCCTGTGCCAATAGTTAAAGATTCCGATGCATCACTTCAGGTTTACTGCATCCCTTGGACCTTCTTATTGACGATGAAACACAAAAATTGCATCGGAATTAAATACAAAAGGCACAATGCCGCCTTACGTACATGTAGACAGACTCTTCCTTCTGTCTATGTTTTGAACCATTCCTGTGACACTAGTTATAGATTCCGATAATTCACTTCGGGTTTACGGTATGCCTCTGACTTTCTTATTGGCGATGAAACACAGAAATTGCATCGAAATTAAATAGAAAAGGCACAATGCCGACATAAGTACAGGAAGATTGACTCTTCCTACTGTCTATGCTTTGAACTATTCCTGTGACACTAGTTATAGATTCCGATGCTTCACTTCAGGTTTACTGTATCCCTCTGACCTTCTTATTGATGATGAAACACAGGAATTGGATCGGAAATAAATACAAAAGGCACAATGCCGACTCAAGTACAAGAAGGCTGACTCTTCCCACTGTCTATGTTTTGAACCATTCCTGTGACACTAGTTATACATTCCGATGCTTCACTTCAGGTTTACTGTATCCCTCTGACCTTCTTATTGACGATGAAACACAGAAATTGCATTGGAATTAAATAGAAAAGGCGCAATGCCGACTCAAGTTCAAGAAGACTGACTCTTCTTACTGACTATGTTTTGAACAATTTCTGTGACACTAGTTATAGATTCCGATGCTTCACTTTGGGTTTACTGTATCCCTTGGACCTTCTTATTGACGATGAAACACAGAAATTTAATCGGAATTAAATAAAAATTCAGAATGCCGATTTAAGTACAAGAAGACTGACTCTTCTTACTGACTACGTTTTGAACCATTTCTGTGACACTAGTTACAGATTCCGATGCTTCACTTCAGGTTTACTGTATCCCTCTGACCTTCTTATTGACAATGAAACACAGAAAATGCATGGGAATTAAATACAAAAGGCACAATGCCGACTTAAGTACAAGAAGACTGACTCTTGCTACTGTCTATGTTTGAACCATTCCTGTGACAATAGTTAAAGATTTCGATGCTTCACTTCAGGTTTACTGTATCCCTTGGACCTTCTTATTGACGATGAAACACAGAAATTGCATCGGAATTAAATACAAAAGGCACGATGCTGACTTATCTACAAGAAGACTGACTCATCTTACTGTATATGTTTTGAACCATTCCTGTGACACTAGTTATTGATTCCGAAGCTTCAGGTTTACTGTATCCCTTGGACCTTCTTATTGACGACGAAACACAGAAATTGCATCGGAATTAAATAGAAAAGGAACAATGCCGACTTAAGTACAAGAAGACTGACTCTTCCTACAGACTATGTTTCGAACCATTCCTGTGACACTAGTTATAAATTCCGATGCTTCAGCTCAGGTTTACTGTATCTCTCTGACCTTATTGACGATGAAACACAGATATTGCATCGGAATTAGATATAAAAAACACAATGCCGACTTCAGTGCAAGAGGACCGACTCTTCTTACTGTCTATGTGTTGAACCATTCCTGTGACACTAGGTACAGATTCCGATGCTTCACTTTAGGTTTACTGTATCCCTTTGACTTTCTTATTGACGACGAAACACAGATATTGCATCGGAATTAAATAGAAAAGACACAATGCCGACTTGAGTACAAGAAGACTGACCCTTCCTATTGTCTATGACTTGAACCATTCCTGTGACACTAGTTGTAGATTCCGATGCTTCACTTCAGGTTTACTGTATCCCTCCGACCTTCTTATTGACAATGAAACACAGAAATTACATCGGAATATAATAGAAAAGGCACAATGCCGAATTAAGTACAAGAAGACTGACTCTTCTTACTGTCTATGATTTAAACCATTCCTGTGACACTAGTTATAGATTCCGATGCTTCACTTCATGTTTACTGTATCCCTCTGACCTTCTCATTGACGATGAAACACAGAAATTGCATCGGAATTCAATAAAAAGGCACAATGCCGACTTAAGTACAAGAAGACTGACTCTTCTAACTGTCTATGTTTTGAACCATTCCTGTGACACTAGTTATAGATTCCGTCGTTTCACTTCAGGTTTACTGTATCCATGTGACCGTCCTATTGAAGATGAAACACAGAAATTGCATCGGAATTAAATAGAAAAGGCACAATGCCGACTTAAATCCAAGAAGTCTGATTCTTCTTACTGTCCATGTTTTGAACCATTCCTGTGACACTAGTTATAGATTCCGATGCCTCACTTCAGGTTTACTTTATCCCTTGGACCTTCTTATTGACGATGAACCACAGAAATTACATCGGAATTAAGTAGAGAAGGCACAATGCCGACTTATGTACAAGATGACTGACATATCTTAATGTCTATGTTTGAACTTTTCCTGTGACACTAGTTACAGATTCCGATGCTTCACTTCAGGTTTACTGTATCCCTTGGACCATCTTCTCGACGATGAAACACAGAAATTGCATCGGAATTAAATGCAAAAGACACAATGCCGACTTAAGTACAAGAAGACTGACTCTTCTTACTGACTATGTTTTGAACCATTCCTGTGACACCACTTATAGATTCCGATGCATCACTTCAGGTTTACTGTATCCCTCTGACCTTCTTATTGATGATGAAACAAAGAAATTGCATCGGAATTAAATAGAAAAGGCACAATGCCGACTTAAGTACAAGAAGGCTGTCTGTTCGTACTGGCTATGTTTTGAACCGATTCTGTCACACTAGTTACAGATTCAGGTGCTTCACTTCAGGTTTACTGTATCCCTCTGACCTTCTTATTGATGATGAAATACAGAAATTGCATCGGCATTAAATAGAAAAGGCACAATGCCGACTTAAGTACAAGAAGCACGACTCTTCTTACTGTCTATGTTTTGAACCGATTCTGTGACACTAGTTATAGATTCCGGTGCTTCACTTCAGGTTTACTGTATCCCTTGGACCTTCTTATTGACGATGAAACACCGAAATTGCATCGGAATTAAATACGAAAGGCACAATGCCGACTAAAGTACAAGAAGACTGACTCTTCTTACTGACTATGTGTGAACCATTCTTGTGACACCACTTATAGGTTCCGATGCTTCACTTCAGGTGTACTGCATCCCTTGGACCTTCTTATTGACGATGAAACACAGAAATTGCATCGGAATTCAATAGAAAAGGCACAATGCCGACTTAAGTACAAGAAGACTGACTCTTCTTACTGACTATGATTTGAACCATTCCTGTGACACTAGTTATAGATTCCGATGTTTCACTTCAGGTTTACTGTTTCCATCTGACCTTCTTATTGGCGATGAAACACAGAAATTGCATCGGAATGAAATAGAAAAGGCACAATGCTGACTTAAGTACAAGAAGACTGACTCTTCTTACTGTCTATGATTTGAACCATTCCTGTGACGCTAGCTATAGACTCCGATGCTTCACTTCAGGTGTACAGTATCTTTTGGACCTTCTTATTCACGATGAAACACAAAAATTGCATCGGAATTAAATACAAAAGGCACAATGCCGACTTAAGTACATGTAGACAGACTCTTCCTACTGTCTATGTTTTGAACCATTCCTGTGACACTAGTTATAGATTCCGATGATTCACTTCAGGTTTACGGTATCCCTCTGACTTTCGTATTGACGATGAAACACAGAAATTGCATCGGAATAAATTGAGAAGGCACAAGTCCGACTCAAGTACAAGAAGACTGACTCTTCTTACTGACTATGTTTGAACCATTCCTGAGACACTAGTTATAGATTCCGATGCTTCACTTCAGGTTTACTGTATCCATCTGACCTTCTTGTTCGCGATGAAACACAGAAATTGCATCGGAATGAAATAGAAAAGGCACTATGCTGACTTAAGTAGGAGAAGACTGACTTTTCTTACTGTCTATGATTTGAACCATTCCTGAGACACTAGTTATAGATTCCGATGCTTCACTTCAGGTGTACTGTATCCCTTGGTCCTTCTTATTGACGATGAAACACAGAAATTGCATCGGAATTAAATACAAAAAAGCACAATGCCGTCTTAAGTGCAAGTAGACTGACTCTTCTTACTGTCTATGATTTGAACCATTCCTGTGACACTAGTTATAGATTCTGACGCTTCACTGCAGGTTTACTGTATCCTTCTGACATTCTTATTGACGAAGAAACACAAAAAATGCATCGGAATTAAATACAAAAGGCACAATGCCGAATTAAGTACAAGAAGACTGACTCTTCCTACTGACTATGTTTGAACCATTCCTGTGACAATAGTTAAAGATTCCGATGCTTCACTTCAGGTTTACTGCATCCCTTGGACCTTCTTATTGACGATGAAACACAATAATTGCATCGGAATTAAATACAAAATGCACAATGCCGACTTAAGTACATTTAGACAGACTCTTCCTGCTGTCTATGTTTTGAACCATTCCTGTGACACTAGTTATAGATTCCGATAATTCACTTCGGGTTTACGGTAACCCTCTGACTTTCTTATTGGCGGTGAAACACAGAACTTGCATCGGAATTAAATAGAAAATGCACAATGCCGACATAAGTACAAGAAGAATGACTCTTCCTACTGTCTATGCTTTGAACCATTCCTGTGACACTAGTTATAGATTCCGATGCTTCACTTCAGTTTTACTGTGTCCCTCTGACCTTCTTATTGATGATGAAACACAGAAATTGCATCGGAAATACATACAAAAGGCACAATGCCGACTCAAGTACAAGAAGGCTGACCCTTCCTACTGTCTATGTTTTGAACCATTCCTGTGACACTAGTTATACATTCCGATGCTTCACTTCAGGAGTACTGTATCCCTCTGACCTTCTTATTGACGATGAAACACAGAAATTGCATTGGAATAAAACAGAAAAGGCACAATGCCGACTTAAGTTCAAGAAGACTGACTCTTCTTACTGACTATGTTTTGAACAATTTCTGTGACAATAGTTATAGATTCCGATGCTTCACTTCAGGTTTACTGTATCCCTTGGACCTTCTTATTGACGATGAAACACAGAAATTTTATCGGAATTAAATAAAAATTCAGAATGCCGAATTAAGTACAAGAAGACTGACTCTTCTTACTCACTACGTTTTGAACCATTTCTGTGACACTAGTTATAGATTCCGATGCTTCACTTCAGGTTTACTGTATCCCTCTGACCTTCGTATTGACGATGAAACACAGAAAACGCATCGGAATTAAATACAAAAGGCACAATGCCGACTTAAGTACAAGAAGACTGACTCTTCCTACTGTCTATATTTGAACCATTCCTGTGACAATAGTTAAAGATTCCGATGCTTCACTTCAGGTTTACTGTATCCCTTGGACCTTCTTAGTGACGATGAAACACAGAAATTACATCGGAATTAAATACAAAAGGCACGATGCCGACTTATATACAAGAAGACTGACTCATCTTACGGTCTATGTTTTGAACCATTCCTGTGACACTAGTTATTGATTCCGAAGCTTCAGGTTTACTGTATCCCTTGTACCTTCTTATTGACGACGAAACACAGAAATTGCAACGGAATTAAATAGAAGAGGCACAATGCCGACTTAAGTACAAGAAGACTGGCTCTTCTTACTGTCTATGTTTTGAACCATTCCTGTGACACTGGTTATAGATTCCGATGCTTCACTTCAGGTGTACTGCATCCCTTGGACCTTCTTATTGACGATGAAACACAGAAATTGCATCGGAATTAAATAGAAAAGGCACAATGCCGACTTAAGTACAAGACGACTGACTCTTCTTACTGACTAAGTTTTGAACCATTCCTGTGACACTAGTTATAGAATCCGATGCCTCACGTCAGGTTTACTGTATCCCTTGGACCTTCTTGTTGACGATGAAACACAGAAATTGCATCGGAATTAAATACAAAAGGCATAATGCCGACTTAAGTACAAGAAGACTGACTCTTCCTACTGTCTATGTTTTGAACCATTACTGTGACACTAATTATAGATTCCGATGCTTCACTTCAGGTTTACTGTATCCATCTGACCTTATTATTGACGATGAAACACAGAAATTGCATCGGAATTAAATAGAAAAGGCACAATGCCGACTTAAGTACAAAAAGACTGACTCTTCCTAATGTCTATGTTTTGAATCATTCCTGTGACACTAGTTATACATTCTGATGCTTCACTTCAGGTTTACTGTATCCCTCTGACCTTCTTATTGGCGATGAAACACAGAAAATGCATCAGAATTAAATACAAAAGGCACAATGCCGACTTAAGTACAAGAAGACTGACTCCTCTTACTGTCTGTGATTTGAACCATTCCTGTGACACTAGTTATAGATTCTGATGCTTCACTTCAGGTTACTGTATCCCTCTGACATTCTTATTGACAATTAAACACAGAAATCGCATCGGAATTAAGTAAATAAGGCACAATGCCGACTTAAGTACAAGAAGACTGACTCTTCCTACTGTCTATGTTTTGAACCATTCCTGTGACACTAGTTATAGATTTCGATGCTTTACTTCAGGTTTACTGTATCCCTCTGACCTTCTCATTGACGATGAAACACAGAAATTGCATCGGAAGTAAATAGAAAAAGCACAATGCCAACTTAAGTACAAGAAGACTGACTCTTCTTACTGACTACTTCTTACTGACTATGTTTGAACCATTCCTGTGACACTAGTTATAGATTCCGATGCTTCACTTTAGGTTTACTGTATCCCTTGGACCTTCGTATTGACGATGAAACACAGAAAATTGCCTCGGAATTAATAAAAAGGCACAATGCAGAATTAAGTACAAGAATACTGACTCTTCTTACTGGCTATGTTTTGAACCATTCCTGTGACCACTAGTTATAGATTTCCGATGCTTTACTTAAGGTTTACTGTATCCCTCTGACCGTCTTATTGAGAATTAAACACAGAAAATTGCACCGGATTTAAATCCAAAAGGCACAATGCCGACTTAAGTACAAGAAGACTGACTCTTGCTACTCTCTATGCTTTGAATCATTCCTGTGACACTAGTTAGAGATTCCGATGCTTCACTTCAGGTTTACTGTATCCCTCTGACCTTCTTATTGACGATGAAACACAGAAATTGCATCGGAATTAAATACAAAATGCACAA